>NC_089788.1:57469547-57484547 GCF_040412425.1 Macrobrachium rosenbergii
GCAGGGCTACCATAGTCTTGAATTTGTTCTCATTGCCTTGAGGTCGACTCCTTGGTAAAGACTGTCCATTCTCTGTGGCAAGGCCCTCAGTGGACTGCCTATACAGTGTTTATGCATTCATAAAAATGGCTTTGTTTTTGTATGTTTGTGAGTATATATACATACAGGCGAGTAAAGCATATGCGATGCCCTTAACTGTAAATATTACAGTCCATTTTTATTACAGTTCAACATTCATATACCTGTATATACTGTTAGAATATTAGAATATATTCGTGTCTTTTGCTTACAAATTTACTGTGATTGTCTTACCAGAATCATTTGGTAAATACCATCTTTAATTGATCTTGCTTATTTACCGTGAATATCATATTATTCAGCTGTTTACCCTCAGGGTACAATATTTACTCGTAGCAGTCATTTGATAACCAATTTTTTTTCAAGCAAAAATTTCAAGAAGAACCTGCTTCAGTATATATTTGACGTAGCGTATTAATATGCTTGTACGAGCGGGTTATCACTGAAGTTAAAAATGATAAATTTAATACTCAAGCATTCCGTTGCACCAGCAAACCAGATTTGAAGGGTTTGCGCCAGATTTCCTTTTCAGTTCTTAAGTCCATGAAACGAATTTGAGAATCATTTGCTTCAGTTTGCGTTTCGATTGCCGCCAGATTTAGAGCTGTTTCCGCCAAGTTCCCGAGGCAATTCATGTGACTGAAGTCAAATAAAAAACTTATCTTGAGAACCAAGGGTTCGCAAGAACGCGCAGCTCTCCAGGGTCACATTGCGTTTTCAGGTAACCTCATAATACGTTCGTAAAAGCAGAGAAGCAGCCTCTCCGACAGTATCAAACTAAAGAAAGAGAAAGGCTCTTAGTTATCAGTAGATGCGTACATACTAGGTGTGGAGTCTGTGCGTCTCCATTAACAATTTAACGGACGTGTACCCACATGACCACACACACGCGTATATAATATTATATACATATATACAAAATCTATAATTAAATCCAAGTGGATCTTGTTTATCCTCCCCTGGGTGACAGTAGGGGAGACATGACACAGTCACCCACTCCCTGCAAACCGGTTTGTCCGCCCCGGGTGGGGCCGTGGTAGGTAGGGTAACGGGAGGTAAGGGAGACATCCACCCTCCTCCTGCTTGTGTGTGTATATATACATATATATACACATGTATGTATGTATATATAATATATACTAGAATGATTAATTTACAAAATTATTTGTTGGTGTCGTTGTCCCTGGTAATTGCAAGTAATTTTGAAATCCCTGAATTGGTTTAACTGATCCTAAACTTTGTGACCCACGTCACTGGAATATACTAGCACTTGTACTTACATTTCCATTTTTATTTACATTTTCATTTTCATTGGTGCCAGTGATGTCTTGCCCTCACAGTATTCTTTTCCAGATAGAAAGTCATATGTGTACTAAGTTTGGTTGAAATTGGGCACTGCATTTCAGAGCAATGCTGGAACACACACACACACACACACACACACACACATCCATTTATATATATACTGTATATTAAGAATTAGAATGCACAATAATTCATTAATATGCTCTCAGGTGATTTATTTTGACAGTTGCCCACCTTGACTTTAAGTGCAGTACAATGGTAACTGAACTTTTGTTGACCTATTGAAAACAATGAGTTTATTATATAAAACAAAATAAAACGTACTGTATTCCAAATCAATCTATTGACTGCGAAATTGATTTTACATTAGACGTAATAATTAAGTTTGTAAAATTTTTATTCAGTGAAGTTTGAAAATTTATCGGTATAAAATCTTGCATTATGAGCAACTCTGGTCCAGAACGAAAAACCTTGGAATATTCAGAAATGTATGTATATGGTAGGAGGCAGGTTTCCTCTGCAGTTTTCATTGGCATGTTTGACGGCGACGGCTTCTGTGATAAGTATTGGTAGAACGGATTGTCTCAGTTGCCTGTCAGTGTGTTAAGGTCGGTCCTCTGTTTTTGGTGACCTATGGTACATTATATACATGTAGAGAGAGAGAGAGAGAGATTTGGGCTTTATATTTCGTGGTTTTTATAAATGCTGTTAGAATGGGTACTGCTCACTTAATTTTATTGACACCTCTTTTGAAAGTGAAAGTACAATATATTTCACCAAACGCTGGTTGCAGATATATTTTTGTGAAGATTTTTTACTTTTCTGTCGTGCTTATTAAACTTTCTCCCTTGTGGAAATGACGCTGGCTTAGACAACCAGATAATCTTGTTGCTATTGACAAACGTAGATAATCACCCATTATCTTTTCTTTTCCATTAAACATTCCTCTCTAGAATTTTGGCTTAAGTTAAAATTTACTTTTGTTTTTTATGTTAAAGTATGAAGGTGATTGTTGCATTATATACTGTATAGATTGTCGAAGTGCTACTATGATACCGATAAGCTACCAAGAAAATACTCAGCAGTTTGTAAATTATGCAAGATTTTCAGGAAGGAGGTTCCGACTCGAAACAATGAGTGTCAGTGACTGGCTTGTTGGTAATGGCTTATGAATGAAAGAAATATAGTATAAAAAGCGTTTTCCTTAACTGTCATCACAATTGAGTTGACTATGTACATACCAGGTCTCAAGATATAAAAAAGGAGTTTTTTGGAATTGTCTACGTGAGATTACAGAAAATTGACTGAAATATTCAACTCAAATTTAAATGCACTTTATTCAAGTATTCAACTGTGTTTTAAATGCCTTTTATTCAACTATGCAACTTTGTTGTAACTGTTCGAAAGATTGTCAAATTTAAGTAAATTAGCAGTGTGTGTTAACTTGTGAAATTGTGGGGCCGTATTAGCGTAATGAAGCACATTTGTATGAAGAAACGCTTGTGTTTGGTGGAATTGTTTTGAAATTTAAAAATGAAAGTTTATGGAAAAGGGGTTTCAATTAAATGATGAAAATATTGAGGAAAATCTTTAAATTTTGTCTTGGATGGGCATAGGTCGTTACTTGCAAGTTTTGCACATTCTCTCTCCCTGAACTGGAGTATTAAAGGATGTCTACAGATGAGGGAAATTGCGTCTTCAGTCTGTTCGCTCGAAACATTGACTCAAAATTCCCTCAGTTCGGGATAGCGATCATGGTATTTTGGAATAGGAATATTGGAACTTCTCTCTGTAAACGAGGAGCGTTTCACCAATCTCCCAGTGTTAAGGAAAAGGAGAATCGGGCTGTTGGTCATTTTTTCCTTAAAAAGAAAAAAAAATGGCTATATATTCCATAGTTAGGTAGAATGAAATTTTGGTTCCTCCACCACCTCGAATTGAAGAAGATTCCTCCATTCTTCTACCGGATTATTCGGTTGGCATCGTGCAGTGTCCGTGTTGCCACTTTATACTTTTCAAGGCTGAGGAAACAATGGGAAGAACAATACGGACACCTCTGCCGATGCTTATCATTCTCCTGAAGGTGATGGTTTGCGGGTTACCTGCTGCACCTCCTGCTACTCTTCATGCTCTCACTTTTTCATATATTTATATATATATATATATATATATATATATATATATATATATATATATATATATATATATATATATGTATATATAGTTATAGTTATATATATATATATATATATATATACATATATATATATATCTATATATATATATATTATATATATATATGTATATTATAGATTATTTCCATAGAAGGGTACCAAGGTTTTTCAGTTATTCCAGCTCTAGTGCTAATAGTTTTCTTTACCTAAGGAGAGCTAGGTTAACCTAAGAGGGGTGTATGGAGTTGTAAAATCAAATGGAAATGAAACTATCATTATTTTACTTGTTAATTTTTACTTAACATGATGTCGTATTAAAGCCCTAAAAGGGGGGGCGGGAGGACGTAATTGGGTAAGTTTTGCGAAACGCACTTCTTGACGTTCATAGATGAATGTTTAGTTTAAGCGATTCCTTCCATGTTGTACTCGTCTTATATTCATTATGAATGCCCGCTCTCGATTTTGTAAGTACTCTTCTTAGTTACTCTTTGATTTTGAGATTTTACGGAACTTTAATATACGAAAGTCATCTGCCCGCTTTATGTTAGGAGTTAACTAGAGTAATGGTGCAGTGTCATTCATTTGTCTTATATATTCATTATTAAGGAAGATTTTTACTGGTTGTTCGCGGTGGACGAAAGTGTAGCTTTTTATAATTTCATATAATGTAATTTAAGCGAAAAATAATTTCAGTTCAGGAGATGTCATTTAGTGTCGAATAGTAGTTACAGATGTAACTTCTTTCGTAACTCCGGTATTTCCTTCTTATTTGGAAAGAAGCAGTGAAATTTCTGTTCAAAGTCCATATAGTTACGGCAAGACTAAGTAAATTTTCCTTAACTGAACATCAGATTTCCTCGTGGAAATTGTGAAAGCAACTTTCCATGGTGTTTTTCTGTCCATATTAACGTCAAAGTAAGTTTTTCATGGACACCGCTAAGTAGAGTAATCAATGAATTTCGTGTTGACAGTTCGAGAACCCCTTGATTTCCTTTGCTGTACTGTTATGGAAAAGTGTTATTAGTAGTCTTGATAATGTTGAATTCATTTCTTGAAGGCTCTCTGGAATTATGAATTCACATTGGTAAAATATTTTGAAACAACAAGACATTCCTTTGCAAAAGAGCATTGCTTGTTCATTCTAGTTGTGTTATAGCGGCAATGCCGGAGCGTTCAAAGAAAACGATAGTGTTGTTTAGTAGAAAACGGTCATATGAGAACTTGCCATCATTTTGCAGGCCAAATTACGTTATTTTTCTCTTTCAACATTAGTTAGACCTGTTATTCATTTTTATTTTTGGACGGAGAGGCCAGTGAGACAGATAATCCAATACCGTTATGTAGTCCCAAGAAGCAAGAAGAACCGGAAGCGACCCATACTGGACTTCACCTTTAAAGAATAAATACACCTCCCTTTTTATGGCGATTCAGGAAGACCGAAATCAGGATTTAAAAGAATTCCAAAGCCACTTGAAGCAAGTACCTGTGACGCTGTTCGTTGAACAGCGATTCAGACTGGCACTTTGAGTTCGCGTGTGCTTAGGTATGCAGTTCTCATAAGATGCTAAATTAAATCGAGCGTCATACTAAACAGGAATACTGTTATGGACGTTTCTGAACAGTTTCTCTCTCATTGTAAGGAGAACAGACAAATGGAAATGGCAGAGCGGTAATAATACTGCGTGGTAAGAAAAATAAATGCATTATAAATTACTTTGAGGTCACTCAGTTGTGAAATGGAAGTATCATCATGAACATTTTGGCAGATAACCTTCTGTTAATATTCCCAGAAAGGAAACCCAAATTCCCGCATCACGTTCGACCACATCAATGCCACAGACATTGTGTTGATTGCCATTTTAGTCTTGAAATCAGTCGCTCTGCTGTCTTCTTGGGCCACAGTTCCACTTTCGTTTGCACCAGGATCTTCTTCTTCTTCTTCTTCTTCTTCTTCTTTTTTTCTTCTTCTCTCTCCAGAGTCCATGCGGAACATTTAACCAAACTTAATTTCTATAGGTTTGTAAATGATTCACTTTGTACTGAAAATGCGCGTCGATTTATTGGTGTTTGAATCACGTTATACATTTTATGGTATTAAAACCCAAATGTTGTGTTTCTAAATTAATGAGGAATTTTCATACATATATTTTGGCCCATGAGAACATCTTACCGATCAAATATTAAGGTTTGTTCCTTGCTTAACTCGTCGTGATGTAACAAAGCGTCATTTCCAGAATAGTTATTTGTTATCATTGACCTTTTATTATTGTTGAGGTCTGCTGCTGTTAATTTCTCAGGCATTATAAATTAGGTGCTGTTATGGGCTTTGTTGAGTGTGCTGTTCTTCGTCGATCAGTGAAGTTAAGCAGCGTTTGAGGTAGGTCAGTGTGTGTATGAGTGAATGTTGAGGATGAACATATGTTAGATATATGTGTTTATATATGTTTATAATTTTATATGGGTACCATTACAAATAAACATGGTCTCATTGAGGTGGTGGGTGTGCCATCAGTGAATCTCCTTCGGCATCTAAGCTGTCCAACCTTTCTAACTTTTACTTCTAAGAGCAACTGGTGCTCTCTTCCAGTTTCACCTGTCTTGATGGCGGAATGGCTGAAAGTGGCCCAGTGCTTGGCTTTACAGCCTAAATTTCATAGTCATCCAATCATTCATTCATGTAAGCAACATCAAAGGTTTTTGCAAGAATTGCCTGGCTGTGTACATTTAATATCATATATATATATATATATATATATATATATATATATATATATATATATATATATATATATATATATCAATTATACATATAGAATGATAATCAACCTCGATGTCACTGCTTAATGAATGGACGGTTCCTGAAATCATCAAACCCGAACAGTGAGGAGGATCATTTCCGTAAGTATGCTGAGTGCGTCGTCGTTTCCAGCACGAGAGTTAGCAAAGCTTAGAGTAAACATTTCCTCTCCAGTGCGTTAAGCAGAAATTCGCTGTCTTCATTGATTGTGATAACTGTTTTTGGTTCTGTTTGTCTGTCTGTTACCACGATAACGTGAAAATGAATAATCGCCTCTTTAAGAATCATTTTTAGAGTCACCCGTCATCAGGTTCTGATGGGTGTAGAGTTGAGTCTGAGTCTGGGTTCACGATATATATATATATATATTTTTATTTGCTGTTTCCGGTTTGTACTAGAAGGAAACGGTTGCTTCCTGACGCTTTTGAAGGAAAACATTTCGTGCAGTGTATTTATGCAACAATGCTTATCGCATCGGCAAAGGTTTGCGATCTTTGTTTGACCCAAGTGTACGCCTGCTTAGCACGTGTCTTATTGCAAGTTTTTTCATCGTTTATAATTACACTGTGATCAAAGAGAATCCACTGGGTAGTCTGTAGTGAGCGACGTTTTGTTTTCGCGTCATCACTGCAGTATTTTCTCCTTTTTTTATATATATAAGATCGTTTCCATAATTTCCTTCATCAGGTTGGCGACACTTTGTGGGAGTGCTGTGCAGCTGCTTAACGGTTTTCCCGTGATTGCGAGAAAGGGCCCGCCCACTGACATAACAAACTTGCTTCCTGGTTCTTAGCGAGGATTCTGTCTGGATACCATTACTTTGTCGTTTTTCATGGAATCCTCTTGTTTGGAGAGAGATATTGGTTGAGGTTGCGTGTTGTTGTTGAATAACAGAGGATCTCGTACCAATATTTGCACTCTGCTTCGCCCGAGTGTCACCGAATGCTTCGGGTCTTGCATTTCGCTGACGTCAGTTGTACCTGTTAACCAGTTGAAACCGTTATCCCCTAGGCTTTCCGCCTTGCAGTGCTGATGACGTCACTTCTAAGCAAATGGAATCGAGTTCGAACCGTCGTCTCTCCCGGGACACTCATGGGATTGCTGGAACGACAGAGATCGCTGAAATCGGGATCTGATGAGATTGCGGTATCATTTTTTCTGAAATCGGGATCTGATGAGATTGCGGTATAATTTTTTCTTGATTTGGTGAATAATTCGATGTAAAGGGAACGAGAAATAGAGGGTGGGAGGGAAGAGTAAGGGGCGGAAGAGAAGAGAAGTAGGAGGAGGGGGAGTAGGAGTACGTGAATATTTTAAATCCTTTACCATTTCCCTCGATCACGTCCAATGGACTCTATTCTTGTCCAGGACGAAGGCAGCCTTCAGGAGCTCTGCAGCCTTCGACTAAGCCTTAGGTTACTACATAGTCGTCAGGCTGCCTCTTTCATCCAGTGAACCTCTCTCTCTCTCTCTCTCTCTCTCTCTCTCTCTCTCTCTCTCTCTCTCTCTCTCTCTCTCTCTGTGTGTGTGTGTGTGTGTGTATGTGTGTGTGTTTGATCAGCCAGCATTTACTGTGAATTGTCTTCCTTTTGAAGTTTCATTTTTTCTATTTTGAATGAAAGCGTCGGTCAGAGACGTATACCGCTTCGTTTCAATAGTTTCCTCTTTTAATATTTTCATTGCAGGTGATGCCTGTTTTGACTTGTGCGGAAGATGATTCAGTCTATTCTTTTTTAAGGTGTTTGCATTGATACACGTTGCTTCAGAGATTGATACTGACCTAATGTCATCTATATATATATATATATATATATATATATATATATATATATATATATATATATATATATATATATATATATATATATATATATACTTCATTTAGCCATATCCCTTGCCTGGGTGTGGCTCCAAAGCAAAAATAGACGGTAGCCATATATATTCATTCTTTGACTGCCGAATGAAGGATAAACCCTAGTGGACAAAACTCCTTAGCAGTAGCCCTTCCGCCTCATCTAACCAGTATTTTGCTGGTCGCCCGTGAATTTTAACTCTTGTCGCCAATCTTTGTTTTGCATTGCTGCCACATGATCAGACCATCCCAAAATTCTATAGTTCCTCGTTGGGCGACCGGGTTCCGTTCTCAGCTAGCACTCTGCCGGCCGCGAGTTCGAATCTCCGACCGACCAATGAAGAATAAGAGGAATTTATTTCTGGTGATAGAAGTTAATTTCTCGCTAAAATGTGGTTCGGATTCCACAATAAGCTGTAGGTCCCGTTGCTAGGTAACAAATTGGTTCGTAGCCACGTAAAATAAATCTAACCCTTCGGGCCAGCCCTAGGAGAGCTGTTAATCAGCTCAGTGGTCTGGTTAAACCAAGGTATACTGTGTGATTTCTCTCTTTAAATACATTACCCTTTATACATGTAAACTTCTGTCTCCCAGTTTCCAACCAGTTCTCATTCCACATATATTTCACAAACAGTTCATCTCATCTCAGCAGCCACATGCAACATCCACACTTCACTTCAAGAAAGGAAAGATGCTCAACATTCCTCCTCTCCAAATCTTGTACTTGCCACCACCAGCTGCTTTTGTTGCTTCACACGTTCTATGCCACCTCTTCTTTCAGTCTACCGTCAACCATGACATTTCGTCCCAAATACCTATATAAATCAGTAGCTTCCGTTACCGACATTAGTAGCTTCATCCTATTGTTTACCATTCGCCTTCTAAACGTGGCCTTAGCTTCATAAACTGTTAGCGTTGTCCTTTGTCAAACGCTTTCAGCCTCCTTCACTAGTCCATGCGGGTTTTATATCCTACCTACTATTAGTATCATTTGAAAGCATGAATCACTCATGACCTCTCTTATATAACAATTTGCATTTTTGTCTGTAGTCCATTCTCTTATTTCTCTAGTCATTCCATTCATAAAGATATTAAATAGCTATGGAGACTTAATACATCTTCGTCTCAGGTAGACTTGTACGCGCAACTAGTCTCCTGTCTGTAAATTCGAACGCAAGTTTCTTTGTCCTCAGTAGAAAAATTTTAATCGGCCTCGACAATTTAATCATCCTTTGCACCGTATAATCTGAGCACCTTCCATATTACCTACCATTCGGTAATATTTTATCATTAATTTTTCTTTGTTTTCAACTTCTTGAATAATTGTTTCCTTATGAAAATTTGATCTGCACCTGTTCTACCTTATCTGAAACCACACTGTTCTGTCCTAGTCAGTCCTTCTGCCATCAGTCTTGCATATGTAAATAATAAACTTGTTTAGTTTCCTATAAATACATACATACCTACTTACATACGTGCGTACATAAGTACCTACATATGTATATTAAGTAGTAAATTCACAAATGTTGTATTATGTCCTGAATGTTTTTTCCATTCGTCCTTTCCCTTGGAATCTTCCATCTTCCAAACAGTGCTTACACACACTGGTCAGCTAATCAGTCATACTTTCTACCGTACTGCAGCATATCTCCTGTAATCCAATCAATCCTGATGCCATTCTGCTCTTTAGCTTAAAGAATGCCTCCATTATTTCCGTAACTGTAACTTGCACAGTTATTATCGAATGTGCACCAATCCCGTCCATTCCTGCATCATTCAACCCTGCTTCTCTTCTGTTCTTCACTCAGCAACTCCTCCGAATACTCTCTCCATCGGCATAGCATTACATGATCTTCAGTTAGCATATTCCCATTGATATCTTTTATTCTGAGATTCATTTGCCATTTTCACAATGCAAATTCCTTTAGCATTTTTTTTATCCCTAAAGATTTGCTCAAATTTACACGAAGGTTTATAACATACGCCGCCCTTTTTCAGTCGCCTTGTCCTTGACTGCATTATTGATCCTTTCATATACATTTACAGTAAAAACATTTTTTATTTCATCTGCCGTTCAAACGATGTCTGTTTTCCCATTCGGTATACCTCACAATTGCGTCCTCCCTTTATTCTCTCTTCCGACATCGTATGTCCTTAGATACCTCTTGCCGATCCTCTGATCCCGTCTTTGAATTTGCTGTGGATTTTGCATTACTCTTTTTATGCTCCGTCCGATTTAACATTACCCAAGTCTTCATTCATCTTCGTAGATGTTGTGCACAGTTGCTCTCTGTCAAACTACATTTTTAGCTCTCCTCCAGGAACCAGATATGAATATCTATTTTCACAAGGCTCCTCAGTCTGATAATAATCAGATCTATCAAAGCAGCCTCGTCTCACTATTATATCCATATCCATTAACTTTTTTATTAATACATTTGCTACCACGCACACACACTGTATATATATATATATATATATATATATATATATATATATATATATATATATATATATATATATATATATATATATATATATATATGTGTGTGTGTGTGTGTGTGTGTGTGTGTGTGTGTGTATATATATATATATATATATATATATATATATATATATATATATATATATATATGTGTGTGTGTGTGTGTGTGTATATATATATATATATATATATATATATATATATATATATATATACATACACAGATACATACATACGTGTGTGTACATATTTTTGTGCATGCATGTATACACATAACTGTGTACGTAAGCATGTGGATATGAATTTATGTACATAAGAAAGCAAGCTCATCAAAATTTTTGAATAAATATGGTCAAATTGACTGAATGGTGTGCCGTAATTTGGGGTCATGAAAGTATTGTTCCTTTCAGAATGTTTCTGAATGTGTGGCAGGATATTCTGTTTTGAAAGGTTCCTCTTGTTGTGTTCTTCTGCTGGGGGTTCGTTTGTTCCTGCTGAGAAAGTGGGTATTTGGTTGGAACTGGGAACACAGAGGGATGGTAGTAAATGTTTAGAACTGAAGGAATATTCACACAGTGGATCCTTGTCGTCTCCATTTCTAGTTGTGAAAGTCTCATATTTGCTCGTTGTTTACTGTCAACTAAAACTTGCCCTTTCACCCAAGTTAACTGATTGACTGTTTTCTTAATTTCACTGACGTCGTCCCGAATTATCTTTGAATTGAGTTGATAGCAATAATTTTTTCTTCTTTTATGTCGTATTCCATTAACATTATTAAAAGAGGGCCATTGTTTGAAAGCGTCCATCCTGGATTTTTCACTTCATTTTTTGTCGGACTTTGTCTTATATGTTCCCATTATGTGATTTAAACATCCATCTCTCTTTTTGTGTCCTTATTCGGAGCTTCAGCAGAGAAAGTGTTTATTATCTCAGGCTGATTAATTGAGAGGAACAGTTGAGTTTGATCAGCTGGATATTTAGGAAAATGATTTCATTTCAGTAAAAGTGTTCTTGCCACTTCCCTTGCATGTCATATTAAAGAGCTATAAATCTTTATCGAAAAGTGAGACTTCATAAAAGTTGATTATATAGATTGTAATTGCTCGGTAGACATGCTGAGAAATTGTTAAATAAAGAAGCGAAATTATTAACATTTTGAGAAATAGTGAAAGTTTATCTTTCCGTAGAATTTATGAAATAGTCTAGTGTGGTCTATTGTCACTTAATGTGTTTTAAGCCATCTCACTCTCTTCAGAGAAGTAAAAACTGTTCTCCTGCGAGAGAGAGAGAGAGAGAATTTGATAAAGCTGTTTATGTCGACCCTTCCTCGTGTTGACCAGGGAAGTTAGAACTCACATCTTGGATGAACGTCATCTCCTAATGACATCCCACGAGACTACGCAATTGCTTCAGCTATAACCAGACTCATCAGGCATCTTCTGTAGTGCTTAAACGAGGACTTTGTCGTACATGTATTTATGTTTGTGTTTTGGGAAATGTGATAGTTGTGTAATTTCTGGGCAGGGCACATGTCACGAAGGGAAGGTCAGTGTTGGGTTTCTAGCAGAGGTAAAAATGATTTAGGCACCTTTTGTTAAACCCCAATAGTCATGTTGACCTATTTGGTGAATCGCCTATATATTTTGTAATTATTAGACTGTGGTGGGTAACAGTCGGGATGGAGAACGGCGTGGAGGTAGCAATCTTATTCTACAGTACTTTCTGAAAACCAGGTTAAACACCTGGAACCACCCCCTGTTTATGTCTGTGTGTGTGTGTGTGTGTGTCTGCGTGTCTCTGCGTCCATCTCGTCCCTCACAGCTCCACATTTCCCGCTGGAGACTGATCCAGCATGCAATTTTTCACTAGGAATTTGATGCAATGCAATATATGTTGCAAGATCTTGATTCCAAGCCAGAGCTTCGTAGAGATATTTCCTTCGAAGCATTGAAATCTGGAGATCGATGACCTTAGACTTTATAACTTCATAACGTACCACACGTTCATATGCACGGAAGAGGACTCCCTAACGCCACATTTACCTGATCGTTTAGCTTTGGTTTTTGCGTCTGTTTCGTGTCATTTTCGAAGTAATTTTTGAAATGTGAAGTGTGACAGTTACTGCATTTTTTTATAGAAAAACCGGCTTATAATGTGGTGTGTGAATTAGTCATTTACAATGGGAGATGGTTGGTTGGTTCGACTTCTCTTTAAGTTAACTTTCACAGATGCAAGAAAGTTCGTTAGTTTCTACACGTTTCAGATTTTATTTTGAAACACACAAGAATTTAAGATCAGGTTATCTTCAAGATAATTATCAGAAGAAACGAAACACGTTTTACTTCTAATTAGTCCAGAATTCTTATTTAACATGCGTGGATTAGCTATATGTTGTGTAGCTTAATGGAAGTCCATATAATTTCTAGACCTTTTATAGGAAGTTTTCAGCCGAGGCATAGTCAGACATCCCGTAGTATGTGTATATATATATATATATATATATATATATATATATATATATATATATATATATATATATATATATATATATATATATATATATATATATATATATATATATATATATATATATATATATATATATATATATATATATATTAGACATCAAGTTCAGTTTCAAGCGCTTTCGTGTTTATATGAACGCTTCTCTAGGACATCATGATTCTACCTATGATTATGAGAGCATTATATATATATATATATATATATATATATATATATATATATATATATTATATATATATATATATATGTACATACACACACACACTCACAGGGAGAAAGAGAGCTATATGGTTGGTGTGGCTCAATGGTAGCATGTTTAGCTTGCGACAGCAAGGCCTTTGGTTTATGTTAGGTCTATCACCACCAAAGTCAAAGTCAACCCAACTGTAATTGGATACCTGGAAAGCTGCATCTTGAAGGTTTCAATATTAACTTCACATAGTACTGTGGAAGATCAAAAGGTGCGAACACGTTTGATTCCAAATAAGTCGCCGATCAGGTTTCGCGGAAAAGTATACCTATGTGCGTAATCACATCCTTTCCAAGAACCAGAATGTAGGTTACTTGTCAGATGGATAACATTGAAGAACGATGCTTGTTACAAATCGTACTGGCACAGTGGCCTGGTCGTCTTTAGAATTTGTCACTCGCCTTCACTTACGGCGATCATAGCCAGATGGGTAAGGGTGCCTGTATAAGAGAAGCTGTTGAGTGTGGAAATAAATGGGACGTTTAGAAAGAACTTGAGAGACTCCTTATGGATTCCTGCTGGGCTGAAAAGCTATGTCGGTGCTGTCGTTTCGGTTCTTGATGAGGATGGATGGAATGGTTTCGGCATTTCCTTTCCCGATAGAATGCAACGGGGCATGCATTGTATTCATCTTTATTATTATTATTATTATTAGGCGCTTACCTCTGAATAATTTCGGCTGGTGTAACTGACTGAAACACCAGTCGAAATGACATTTTTCTTAAGAAAAGCGCAGAAAAAAGGTTCGTGGTAAGCACTTTAAAGATATTATTTGACCATTTTCATTTATGTCAAACTATAATTTAAGTTTGTTGACAAAATATTCACATTAAAGGTTGAATTAAGTTACACAATGCTAAACAGTGATTTTTGTTTCCTGAATTAGCATTTCTCCTTGATTTAAATTTATTCTATGAAAAGTATATTATAACGTTTTATTTAGTAAGAATTTCATTATAGGATGAACGATGCATGACAGTGAATCTAAATGGTGTAGTAACACTAAAACAGAAGCAAACGATTAAAAAAAAAATGAGCTAACTATACCAAAGGCACTTGAAAGTATATAACTGGCAACTAACGATGCCGTCAACAGAAACGTTCTCCCACAAAGGACATAGAAAGAATGTTGGAAGCCCAGTAAGAGTGTTCATGGAGACGTGTTGCCTTAAATTTACCTAAATGGCAGTTTTACGAGCGTTACGTTAATGATGCTTTTCCATTTTAACAATATGTTGTCTACGACTGGACAGATTAGCCGTCATTGCTGAAGCAACCTGTAAGGATACGAATATAAATTATATTATGTAAAGTGACGCTGGTAATTATTATCGGCGTCGATTTACACAGATGGCGACGACGTATTTCTGTGAGTGACGTCAGCAACAACAAAGGCAATTATCCGAAGCAAGACTAGGCGTCAGTTTTCAATTATGTATAGACACCTTAATTTTGTATTATAAGATCATTATTCTCCTGCCGATTTCTCATGTTCGAGTAAAATGCATTTCCCCCTCTCCATTCAGACGCGAT
>NC_089788.1:57487047-57522047 GCF_040412425.1 Macrobrachium rosenbergii
GAAGAAAGGATGGGTCAGATGCTTCTGAGATTGTTTAATCATTTAGAGGGAAGGGAATATATATATATATATATATATATATATATATATATATATATATATATATATATATATATATATATATATATATATATATATATATTAAATAAATATATGAATATATATTATATATATAGATATATGTACATTATATTATATATATATATATATATATATATATATATATATATATATATATATATATATATATATATATATTGAGTGTTGTTGCAAATACACAGGTGCCCGTAATGCATGTCCCCAATATACAAAATAACAGGACTTGTAAATTTGCAGTATGCTTAGCAAACAGAAAAATGTTTCGACTCCATTGTGATGTGATGTGAATGTTTATGTGTATGAAGCGACTTGTTCTAATTGTAAATTGCGTGGTGAAGCTAACGAGCGCTCTTCTGTGAGAAAAATCCTTTTGAAACTGGTAATTAAACTTTGCCATTCATTTATTCATTTTTTGTTCGAGCTTTACAATGACCTTTTGGCCTTTCGAACAAATAATTCTTTATTTTTATGTCACCTTTCAGACAATGGATGCAACAATGAACTGGCTTTTTTGTAATCAGACAGCATTCATTTATTTTTCATTTTTCTATTTTTTTTGTCTCCGAAATAGTTGCATTGACGAAGCCATATTGATTGTCATGTAATAAGAGAAACTTATTCAAGTCTTTAAATTTTCTGAAGCAATAAGATCATTTCAATTGGGTTGTGAAATGCGGCGAATAAAAAAAGCTGCAAATGTACCAGGTGCTCTCATTTTTCGGAATGAGAGAATGTTTTCATCGGTGCTGAGTAAAATGAGCGGGGAGCAGTTCACAAGCCATTTCAGATTTTTTCATACAGCTCTTTATTTGGTGTGCAATTTTTTTTTTTTTTCTTGAATGAGGAGATTATTGTCAAGAGAATCATTCACGTTGCCTGGTAGTATGCAGTCATTCGGGGATGTGGCATTTTAAAGAGAGAAGTGATACGTTCTGGATGTTCTGTTCTGAATTTTGGCTGAATGTCAGATGGTTAAGGGTTTTGAGTGGGAGGGAGATCCTTTGGTGCCCAGCGTGTTTGCCATTAATTGAGGGAGTCAAGTCAACAGGTGAGGTGGATGCGAGGGACACGTCGGGGCCGGGATCGCGTGGCTGTGGGGTTGGCCAGTGCCCCCTACCACCCAGCCACCCTCCCCTCGCGCTCTACGTGACAAGAGGGCTGGTTGCAAGCGCTCCCGAGTTGTGTCTAGGCCAGTAGTATTGAGAAAGCGTTGGAGGGAGGGAGATGTGCAGCGAGTCTCCGGGCTTCTTCGTTAATGACCATCCCTTCTCTTTAACGCTTCAGTGCCTCCTGCCCAATCTCCTGCCATTGCTGTCAATAGTGGGTAGTGCTTACCTGCCTTAGGATTTGTCTTTAGTGAATACTTGCTGGATGAAATCGGCTTTTGTGTCAGATCCTTGACTGGTTTTTTTTATTCCAGCGCCCTGTTGACAGTCGAGAAGAGGAGAGAGGGAACATGAACACGTGTTTTTGTTCGTTTAGTGTAGCGTTCGAAAATGATTTGATTCTTACAGTGACCATGATGTCTGCACAATACTGGACGAGTCTCCCTGTACATCTCAGGGAAACGAGAGAGAGAAAAGAAAATGACCGAACTCTGATTGTGAATATTTATAGATTTTCCTTTATGACTTTACGTATTGACGCAGTTATTACGTGAAGATGCGCATGAATGTTATTTGAATTTTTGTTCTCACTGTTTAATGTCGAACTTTTAACTGTTGTTAACATGAACGATTTTTGTGCCGGGGAAATATTCATAATAATGTGCCTTTATTAACCAAGATGTTACAGACACCTCACTCATCACAGCGTTGGTTTTTGTTTTTTTGTTTATCGACACAACTTGGAGAGAGATTTGTTGAATCTGCTTCACTATCAGACAGTTAGGGGACATCAGTTGGGATAGGATAAATCTCCTGAATGCGTGCCTGTATAAAATATTCTTGACAAAGGATGTGTAGGGCTAGAATTAATTTGTAATGATGAACGCAGCTTGTACTGGGAAAACTGTTATAAAAAGAAGAAAGTACAAAGCTGTTTCCAAGTAGCTCAGAATGAAATGTTAAACCTTTTGTCCTGTTGTCATAGAGACGGTTATGACATCGTTTACTCTTTTCAGATCGGCCTATATTTCAAAATCATATCAGTAGGAGCCAAAATATTTTACACAGTAAAATTAATATTGAGTTAAACCAAATCATAATAAAAAAAACAGCGTTGTTGTGAAAATACAGTAATGTCTTCCAAGAAACCCATTTATTTAAAGAAAATACTTGTTAATTACTCATTTGTTTATTTAATATGTAATTTCTTTTCAAATATTGTTGCCTGTACTGTTAAATAATAGTATTTCGTTGGCCGAAGCAAAAGTGTTTCTTGTAAATGTGTATAATTCAGTTTTTATCAAAGGCACAGGAATTTGTCAGGGATCATTTTTGACACCCTTTAGTCAAACAAAAAGTCGGTTGGTTAAGTGATAGTTTTTTGGTCGTTGTTTTTTGGGAGGAATGAGTTTTGTTTAACCTTACACTTTTCTATGTTATTTCTCTTTTATTAGAATCTAAAGACTTTGTTTTATTTTGTTACTGTAACAAGATTTTTTTTTTGTTTTATCTATTTTACAGGCAATATTTTCCCATTATGAATGTCATCAAAATGTTACGGATGGTATCACAGTTCTGCCTTTCTGTTAGGGATTCCCATCTATGTTTTTTAGATGTTTGCCGCTCGGATTGGAAATGTTTTATGTTTTGTAAATAGTTTCGCCGTTAGGAATTTTTGGTTACATAGAAACTTTGTATTTTCGGACTACTTGATGTTATTTTTACGTATAATTCATATATAATGTTCTGCCCCGGGATTTTATCGGTGTGACATTGATCATGTAATTTTCACGAGTCCGATCGTATTTATTAATTTTTTTGCTCCTGGAATTTCTTTGAAAAATGTTAAGTATTCATAGAGATACAGACAACCACAGCGTATTTTGGGTGAGGAGCAGTGGTGTCGAATCGAGCATTCGTACGATTCGTGTCATTAAAATGATTTGGCACCGCCGTGACAGGCACAGTATACCCGGTGTCCATAAAGGATTGCATAGGGCATGGGAATACTTACTAACCAGTTATATATGTGCCCTAAAGAAATGATTCTTCATTGCCCATTGTAATAGATATCATTCCCTGAGCACATTGGAAGCATTGCTTCACGGCGATGATTTGAGCAGTTTCATTCAGTTAATTGTGCAGCGTCAAGGCCAACATGCATGATCCTATTTGGAAGTTAATATGAGTATGCATATTATCTCGTTTTGAATTGAGAGTTCAGCAGTCGCATCTGAAAAATCTTGCAGCTCCTAATGTCCGAAACACATGTAGATTTCGTAATGATTTTTACTTAATTGGTGTGTGCCATCGTAAATCTTTTGCTAGTTGATTATCACCGGACTAATACTTGATAGCCATCTGAATATTTCATTGGTGGATTCATTTAAATTCTTTTTAACTGAGAACATTGGTTATTTCAGCAAGATTTTTTAAACCTATGTAAAAATGATCAGAAGTGAATTTTATGAACCTTTTAACAACATGTAAGAAGCATCCTCTTTGTCGGCCAACTTAAGTTTTTTGCCTAGCTCTGGTACGTGCTGCTGCAGTCGATAGCATCACATTTATTCTCACAAATGGAGTTCCTCAGGACTGTCTTCTCTTTTCTGCCCTTTTCTTTCGTCATCAGTACCTACATATTTCTTCATGTCCAAAATATTCAAATGAGGTAAATTTAGCTTTTTAACAAATATACCACCTCGATTCACTCAGGAACTGTGTCTGTCTTTTTCGTTCTTGTGAGATACTGTATTAACAGGTGTGGAACGTAAATCTGAATGAAGTGAACAACTGGTTCTCTTCCTTTGTTTCCTAGACTATGCACATTATATCATGTATTTCCTCCTGCTCCTACGTTTCCAATAATTTTCAGAGGCTGGAAAATGAGACCATAAGATATATTAGTAATTTGGCTTTAGAGGTAACAACACTTGCCTAAACGTGGATCTCGTTACAGCTACATCTGACAAGTTGAACTCTGCTCATTCTTCCCATTTAGATTGATTCACGATATGTCTGTTTTGTGCTATTTTATAGAAATACTTATACTTATTTATAGTATTACTTTTTACATTTTCCCCAATAACTTTTGGGCTGTTTTGTAATTGCTTCATTGGTAGTATGTGAGCATCAAGCTTCACATTCTCACAAAGAATGTGTAAATCTCAAACTCAGCATTCAAACTCTCTTGCCAGCATCTTCATAATGGTTGAGTGTTGGTAGTTAGTTCTTTTGGACCCGGGTTCTTTCTACACTTTGTGTAACAGCACCACGTTTCTCTCATTAAGTCCTCTGTAGATTTAATTTCCACCGAATACTGAATATTTCTTGAAATTAATGGAGGCATTTCTTGTGAGACATATAAACATATTTATTTATTTTAGATTTTTCTGATACCACAAGCCGATGCCGTTGTAGCAAGGATGGATGCAGATTGAATAATATTAATGTGCGCCATGCGATTGTTGTTGCCGGAATTAAAGGGGCATTGCTAAGTTGAGTAAATAACCTTCCATCTTAACTTTGAGGATTAATGTCAAACATGTTTCATCGCAGTGTTTTGTGCAATTACTAACATCAAACGGTTATTGGCGATTGATGACCCCCTTTTATCTCTGAACATGAATTAAAACTCATGACTTTCTCTCGCACTTTTTCCATATTATTTGTGTAGAAATTAATATCAAAGAACCATTTGAACATTGCACTAAAGTAGTTGGAGTACTTGACACACATCGGATAAAAGTCTTTAGAAGAATCTTTGTTGACCCCGCCTGTGAAGTTGGGTACAGGCTCTGTTTTCTTTTGCTTTGTCACTCACAGGTTCTCCTGAATTTCTGTGGATTTCAGTGAACTAGCTTGGATTGGGTGGCTATGGTACAAGGATATGTGGATTACACTTTTGCGAATATGTGTACTTTTTGTCAACAATGCCAGAGAGGGAAATGTCACAAATTTATTAATTTATGATTTTTTTTTTAGTTTATTTGTAAATTTCTACTCTATAAGAGCCAAGATCTGGATGAAAAGTTTGTCGTAATGTGATTTTGGAGTGATCATTTTCTTTTGCGTTAGAGGAGAGTCAAGAACTTAGGAGTTTTTATCATTTTTATTAAGGTTATAGGGAACTCTTGGGTGGTTCTAACGTAAATTGTTTTGTTACTTGATGTGAAGAGTTTTCTTCTCTGTTCAGCCCCCCTTTTTTTTGCATGAAATTAAAATAAAAAAAAAGAGATATTTTGCATATGAGTTATACTGCCTTTGTCAGCATTGTTTATCATTCCTCCCGAACGTCCTGTTTAGGATTTAGGGGACAATGTATATAGAAGACCATCTGTAATATTCAGTGCTTGTTTAGAATACCTTCAGGTAGTTACTCATTCAGAATATGTGTCGTTATAGTTTTCATCTATAATAATAAAATCAGAGTGGATCTTGTGTGTCCGTCCGAGTTGGGGAGACGTGACACATCCACCCTCCTCCTGCAAACCTGTTTGTCCGGCCTGGCAGGGGCTGGGTAGGTAGGGGATTGGGAGGGTAGGAAAGACATGACACATCCACCCTCCTTCAGCAAGCCTGTTTGTCTGGCCCGGGCGGGGGCTGGATAGATAGGGGAGACAAAACGGGTTCCAGGTCAGCACAGCGCGCCATCAAGCTGTATAACGTGTGTTCCTTGGAGTTTGGTTCTTTTATGTTTTCTCCTACTGTGTCACGGTGACACAATGTTTCTTTGCTGTTCTTATTTAATGACAGTAGTTTCCTTGGTATTTTCGTTCCGTTTGTCTGGGCAAGTTTTCATTTTGTGACTGATCAAGTTTTCAAGTTGAACTGGTATCAATTTGGTTGTTTCAAAACCACACTCGTCATAGGGCCGGTATCCCAAAACATTTCTTTGGTCTCGCTTGTCTTATTTATTGTTATTTATACAAGATTAAGGTTGTAGTTAGTTACCTGTCGAAATCTATTTGAGGGACTTTTAACTGGTGAAATTTGCTATAGATTTTTAACTAATTTTTGATAAGGAATTAAGTATGAATTGTTAAACACTGTTATCGTCGTCCTTGCTGCCAAAACGCTTTTCTTTTGTTCATCATTTTCCCCATTCACTAAATTTTCAGATTTTTTCTCACACTGATCTGTTAACTGCCATTTACCCAAAGTAATCTTATTGATCAGTTAATTCCTGCGTCCTTATTTTTAAATCTATAATCTATCTAATACAAGATTTCGCTCCATCATATGAAGATCTGTCTATCTATGTATTAATATTATATATATATATATATATATATATATATATATATATATATATATATATATATATATATATATATATAATGTGTGTGTGTATGTGTATTGTATTTAATCATCTTACGAGGTAGTCTGTCAATTTATGACCTTTTTCTGCAGTGTTGCAACATCTGTGTGAACCAGCCTGATTAATTTGCATTGTTTAAAACACCAGTGAACTTCAAAGCAGGCATTTTATTTCGTCATTTACAAATAGGTGGGTTAGGCTTGAAAGGCTCGAGAGCCTAAAGTTTCCTTGGTCATCGATCTGTGGGTATAAATAATCAACTTCACACTTCATCGTTCGCACGCTAATTGATACCACGCGAGATTTAAAATGTTATGTTTATTTCCTCCTTCGCTTTGTTGATCATCGACTTTTTCTCCTCAGCCGAGGTGGTTGCAGGTGACCTCCTTAAGCATGCCTCATTCTCATTTCCCTTTTCATCTCCCGGTCGCTGTGAATATTTCGCTCAGAAGTGGATATCTGCTTTGTTGGCCCTAGTGAAAGTCATCTTTTGATTTTTGTTTTGTTTTGTCGCTGCCCTAGTGTTAATGGGCAACGCGCTGCTAATAGCAACACAGTGCAGTGTGGAAGACGTTTTTGCCCTGGTTGATAGCCGAGATTATGGCGGCATCCAAAGGCATGGACGCTTGGCGAAGTGTGACCCACTTTAGGTATTGCTGATTATACTGCGAACGTCAGTCGTCTCCCAGAGAGATCGCCTGAGCGGAATTCTTCTGGAATCAAATCAGGCATCAATGAGAATAACTTAGTTTGGACTTCTGTGTGCTTCAGAGTCTTTAATATCAATTTATTTTCTTTATTTTATTCGGAGCTCGTTTGTTAACGTCTTTTAATCTTTAATTGCGATTCCTCCTTGAAAACTGGTAGGTATTTCAAGAGTCGTTGTTCATCGCCTCTCAAGGATACATTCTCCCTTTGTCTGGGCAAGATCTCTTGGTGCAGTTTAGAATTGTACATCTGCTCTCAGGGGGACGCTGGCGCTCTCTCTCTCTCTCTCTCTCTCTCTCTCTCTCTCTCTCTCTGATAAGTCTACCATGTTGTGGTCAACTCCATCTACGGTAACATTAACCGTAAGTGAACCCTAACTGTTAATGGTTTTTTTCTATTTTATTTTTCCACAGAAAAAGAGAGGGGTTCGTGGGGGGAGGGGTGGAAGTATCACTACAATAAGGTTTAAAGGCCCTTGTTTCAATGAAGATTTGTTCAAAGCTTTACCCAGTGGTTGTTAGAGTACACAGAGTTTTACCCGTTAATTAATGGCCAAAACGTCTTTGATGTAATTAAACTTTGGTGAAACAGATCTGTGAACATTGGTCTGTCGTCGAGTGGCACCACGGTAAAACGTATTTTCACAAGTGATACAACATGTTGTGTCCCCAGGTATCTTCCGTGTAAGTTAATGATAGCTATCAAAATGATGATACTCATTTCTCCTGAGTATAAATTCAAACGAAATGCCTGGAAACCACTTATGAGGCAGATGCCGTTCAATGTGATATAATGAACACCTTCTTCTCTTGGCCCTTTGGAATGAATGCTGCAATCATGAGTACCACGTGACGAAATGGTTTTCCGTGCAAGTTTTCATAGCCGTCCAGTCCCAGACTTTCTTCAGCCTTGTCTGGATCTTGCAGTGTCGGCGCTTTTCAGTCTGTTAAATGACTGCCTTGAAGGTGTCATTTGCTCCACAATGTCATTTTTGCATCTTGATTGGTTTCTAGCTGGAAAGTCAACGGCTTCTCATTGGTGCAGATGCTGGAGTCGTTTTACCCTATCTTCAAATCTCGATGCCGGGAAAATTAGGCACTGCCCCCTCTTTCTTTAACTATGGAATCAAGGCGGAAATAACTGTGCGGAAAACTTCCCCAGAATCAGCTTTTTCTTTTATCTACTTAAAAGGCTTAGTTATATATATATATATATATATATATATATATATATATATATATATATATATATATATATATATATATATATATATATATATATATATATATATATATATATATATATATATATATATATATATATATATATATATATATATATATATATATATATATATATATATATGTGTGTGTGTGTGTGTGTGTGTGTGTGTGTATAATGTGTGCGTATCATGTATATGTAGTGTGTTTGTATACATTGTTTGTGTACATGTGAGTGCTCGCTTTTCCTTAATTGGGTTTATAATTTCTTATAATGATGCGGTTGCCACTGCTTAAGACAGGTTTTGATATTTTTGTTCTCATATTTTCAAGCTCACTAGGTAGATTGTTTAGTCTAGTCACAGCGAGGTCGCCAGAGTCTGACGCATTTCTGGGTCGTGCACCCTCTGCTCTAACCCTGGCAAAGTGTCTCTCCCTGGTGGGTGAATTGAAAGTGAGCGGCAGCTCTTCAGTACATTAACGTGAAAAACGTTTTAGTTGCTCGGATGACTGTATTAGTTACATCTGCAAGGAAGTCGAAACTTCATATTAAATACTTCTTGACGAGACCAATAAAATGTTCACATCTGTAGACCTCTCCATGGCTAGTCCCAGGCAGTGGGAAAATATTAGCTCGCATTTTGCTGTTGCCCCTTGTATTTCATGGGGCCCGCTGATCCAGTGATGTCAGAAACGCGACTGTTCGCTTCTTGACGCTACAGTTGCGCCGTTGGGAGGATGCTAGGCAAGGTAAAACAGCCTGTGGTGCCTTAAGAATTGTGATTTCCACCACCACTAAACGCGTCTACTTCTCCAGTAGAATCATAGTAATAAGTTACAGCACCTGCTAGCCGGAAGTGTCGCGATTGTGACGACACGAGTGCAGTTTCTTTTAGACGTTTCTTCGCTGGACCCTTGGGCTTTGTTTGTGCGTCCTAGCTGTGCTGCGTAAATAAGAATAAGTTAGCCTTTTTGCTGTTAGAGCCTTGTCCTTATATTTGACATTCTTTTGCAGTTCTTGGCAGAAAGCATGGTGGGCTCCTTTTTACAACATGATTGTTTTTGCCTTAAGCATTTCCGCAGCATTAAACTTGGAGATTTTATTCTTGTATTGGAAAAGTTACTTCGACGTAAGCCCTGTCCATGACAGTTCCTCCCAGTGATCGTACTTAAATGCCCCTCAGAAACAACCACCTACAACCTGCTTTTTAAAAGCGATTAGCGACCTAGAATATTTTGATGGTGACGTCGAGGTCTGATACATAGATGATACCGTAATTCTGCGATAACTCTGTCATTCAGGTCCTTAGCTTTTAAACTTGACATCTGTGTCTGAGGGAACTGTCTTGAATCTCACAAGGCTCGCCGGAGGGGTTTATTCATAAGTAGTAAGTTAGATCTTCTGCAAGGTAGCATTTGAAAGGTTTGAACAGTCAAGTGGGAAGAGACCAAAGGGAGCAAATGTAAGTAAAAGAAAAAAATTAGTTCAAAGCCGATGCTATACTCTACTACATTGTGCGCAGCAGGAAACGCTATCTCTGGTCCCTCTCATCTTCTGGGTTGAACAACTCCATAAACTTTTATCTTGTTAGTTTGATTCGATTTTTACAATGTGTTTTCCTCGGGTAAATTTTGCGTTTTATCTTGCCTCATTGTTCTTATTTCATTCTGAGGTCGGGATAGTGGAGGATTTTGGATTTCCTGCCCCCAAATAATACTTTCACTGTGCTACCTTGGAGATCGTTTCCTTGAGGTTATGTAGATTCTACATTACTTTCTGTACTGTATTCGTTTTAAACTTTTTCCAAACGTTGATTGGGTGGAGCTGTGAGCTATGCTTTTCATCGAACCAAGGTGTTGTAACGTCTCTCTCTCTCTCTCTCTCTCTCTCTCTCTCTCTCTCTCTCTCTCTCTTCTCTCCTTGTCTTCAGGACTGGTCAGTATGAAGAAATTACGTTTTTATGAAAAATCTTAAATATTGTGTGAAAGGCTGTCAAGCATTTACCGATGAACAAGACTTATTGCAAAAAATTAACAGTGAGATCAGATCCATCCTAAGTAACATGCAAGAAAAGAGTAAGCATCTAATTGAGCTTGAGATCATTCACTAGCATAGAAACGTTAGTTAAAAATGGTTTTTTTCTGGACGTGATGCAATGAGCGATTCCTTGTTGATTCATCCAGCACAAGCAAATTAATGAACGTTGCATGATTGCCAGCCAAGCAGGTTCTCATGGAAGAACTCGTGGATTCCATGAAGCCGTTAGCGAAAGATTTCTCTGATTTCTTCATTGGGCACTGTGCTTGGATCTCGCTGCCTCTCCCGCTTGAAAAAATACGGATCCGTTTAAAGGCTGCAACCAGTTTCTGTTACGTGTGGTTGTATGACATTTTATAATAATGAAATCCGAGTGGATCTTGATTGTCCGCGCCGGGTGGGGGCGGGTTAGGTAGAGGATCGGGAGGGTAGGGGTGACATGACGAGCAGCGCCAGGTTCCAGCGCAGCGTAGCGCGCACTATCAAGCTCGAATTTGAATTTTTTCCACCATGATGAAATGTTCGGGCCTCAGATATGCTGTGATTCCTTAAAATCCTCGTCTGCCTCCTAGTTTCTTCGTACCAGGTGTTAATAAGGAAGTGATTTGTCCATTTACAAAGGAACAGAGCCTGGTTACGAAGAACAGTAAGTCTGTTGACTGAATGACAGAAAAGAGTAGTCCCTATTTGTCCAGGAGGTAAACAGAACAAAACAAAAATCTGCTTTTATGAATAAAGTGACAAATATAATATGTAAATGTTGCTCTGTCGTAATCACTGGTCTTTTTAGCTCGTTTCATAAGAACGGTGACATTATAAAGGAGTAATGGTAATTAATTATAATAATGGTAAATGTATTGGAATGAGTAAACTCCACTGTTGCTTATTAGTTGCATAATATAAATTTCATAATCAAAATTATACAGTTAACCTTCCTTGTGCCAAGGAAGCCGTACCGCCTTTTAAATATCTCCATTACGTAATCCCTTCGTTGGCTGATAGCTTTACAATAATAGTAATCATAAATCCCTTCGTTGGCTGATAGCTTTACAATAATAGTAATCATAAATCCCTTCGTTGGCCGATAGCTTTACAGCAATAGTAATCATAAATCCCTTCGTTGGCTAAGAGCTTTACAATAATAGTAATGGTAAATCCCTTCGTTGGCTGATAGCTTTACAATAATAGTAATCATAAATCCCTTCGTTGGCTGATAGCTTTACAATAATAGTAATCATAAATCCCTTCGTTGGCTGATAGCTTTACAGTAATAGTAATGGTAAATCCCTTCGTTAGCTGATAGCTTTACAATAATAGTAATCATAAATCCCTTCGTTGGCTGATAGCTTTACAATAATAGTAATCATACATCCTTTCGCTGGCTAATAGCTTTACAATAATAGTAATGGTCAATCCCTTCGTTGGCTGATAGCTTTACAATAGTAGTAATGGCAAATCCCTTCGTTTGGCTGATAGTTTTACAGTAATAGTAATGATAACGTATTGACAATGAGTATCCTCTCCCCCACGACCCTCTTATCAACGAAGACCCAATTGGAGATAAGGACTTCAGTTCTGTTCAGTTCTAAAGGTTTTCTTTTGTCTTATATTACCGAGACATTCTTTGTCGATCTAAGAACATATGCACTGGCCCTATCAAAGAATCGGAAAAGGGCGCAGAATTTTCGAGTATGAGTGACTGATTTCTTTCTTCGTTTTGAACGAGCAAATCATTCTTTATGTTGACTATTGTGGTAGTGTTTCTGTTATTTTGAGACAATACTAATTGAAGCCTGTTCTTATGCTGGGGAATCCGTGGTGAGCAAACCAGGTGTAGCCCATCACGGCCGATGAAGGACAGGGCGATAGACAAAGAGTAATGAAAGGACGCCATCGGATATTCAGAAAGAAATGAATAGGAGAGAAAGGGTAATTAATCGAAATGGTTCTCTCTAACGTCTAGAATTTCAACTGTACTACCAAGAATGTAAAATGCTTTTGCCCGTCTCGGTACCCGCCATTAATAGATTCGTAGACACTCCTCACTGCATGCGTTTTACTCTTCGTCATGATTTCTTTGGTGGCAGCTCTGCAGGCGATCGTTATCACGTGGCTAACCATGCTGAGGCCACAAGCTCCCTGCCGGGCCGTGTGTGCATGCGTGCGTGTGCGGCCGCTTGCCAGTCCTTGTCTTACGCGTCGATTTTTCCTGTGAAGAGAGGTCTTGATTGGACCATTCAGAGTGAGTTTTGGAGCTGCATCATAGTCGGGTGGTCCGTAACCCTTGGTGTGCACGAATAGTTTGAAAGCTGACTTTATTAATATCTTGCGCTCAAGGATTCTTATTTGATGCTCCCCAGGTTTTCGCTTTTTTCTTGACACGAGGAAGTGATGACATTCCGAGTCGTTTCCTTGTGTTATGAGGACTCTCTCTCTCTCTCTCTCTCTCTCTCTTCCCAAAAAAAAAGAATTTATAGCAGAGTACGATGCGGTTATTTCTTTCGTGTATACATATTTGTTATAGGAGAGACATTTAATTGTAGTGTGTGTGTGTGTGTGTGTGTGTGTGTAGCGGGTAGGTGTGGGAAAGGATTATGCTAGACGGAAGGAGAGAGTAATGGCGACAGATGACGTGTCCCAAACGAAAGAGAGTGATGCCCCTTCCTCACCTCGGAGATAGCTAGGAAAATCTGTGACGTATGCGTTCCAGAGTAGGTATCTGTGTCATAGCTTCGCAAAACGATGACATATATTTTTAGGTATTGGCTTTTTCATTTATCGATTGGCGTAAGCCGAATTACATATCATTCTTCCCTTGCATAGATTGGATGATGACTGAGCATTTTTTGTGATTTATTACTTCATATTATAATGACTTCCAACGATTCTATTCCTTGTAAGGCCACGATAGTTTAACCTTTGTGCAATGGCTTCTAATGAGACTTGAGTCTCTTCATTGTTGAATGTATTGTGTTAACTGGTTAAAAAGCTGATGGTTCGCATTAACGAGAACTGATCTTATGTTTCGACCCTTTCTCTAACGCCGTTTCCAGTTTTTGTGATTTACTGATATTCTTGTTATAAAATAAATTAGGGTGATCAGCGGGAGACAGGTACAGTTCTCCTATATGTGGTACCATTCTCTACTCATTCCAGGATTACCGTTCATAATGGGTTATATTTTTGTATGTCCGTTCCAATAAGATCATTTTCGTCGTCCGGAAAGGAATTTGTTTCGCTCAGTAAAATTCCCGTATAAGAAACATCATGTTTTATGAGTAATGTTTTACTTCTAAGCAATTTGAAAACGAAAAATAAATGTCTTCGGCAGACCAATAATAGCAGTGATAGAAGTCTGCAGGAGACATTAAATTCTTCCCTTGTTTTGAGGATATGCATCATGCTCAACAGACTTGCCATTTTACCATTTATCTTGGACTGTAAGCGGCTGTGTTCGTAAGTTTGCTAACACTCCGTCATTGCTCGGGCAGTGAACACTGTGATTAGTTTCTGTCCTTGTGGACGTGCTATTGGCTGAATTGAATCCCCTTTTTGAAGACGGCTTGGTAGAACGCTAGTGGAAAGACCAGACGTCCACTAATTCACTCTTAATTGGTTACTTAACTAACACTGCTTCTGGAGGGATTAACTCGGTAGCCGTGGATGGATCTCTCTCTCTCTCTCTCTCTCTCTCTCTCTCTCTCTCTCTCTCTCTCTCTCTCTCTCAGTTCTTTTTGAGACTTATCAGCGTCGTTATATTTCTGTCCGCCAATTCTCTTTTGAAAGCTTCGAGAACATTTATGCTTTTCACTGTTCTTTACTTTGTTCTTGGGTGTTATTGTTTACCGTCCCCATGGCCCTGTGGGCCCCAGATCCCCTCCCGGCTGCTCCGGCCTGGGGCTCCCACGCCTCTTTAAACATTCGCTCGGACATCAGTCATGAACACGTGTGGTGTTTCGCCGGGTTGGATGTACTCTTTAAACGATTTGTCTCCCATTCCAGATCTCTCTCTCTCTCTCTCTCTCTCTCTCTCTCTCTCTCTCTCTCTCTCTCTCTCTCTCTCTCTCTCATGCGTGGTTGCTGAAAACATTATTGATACGCTCTTTGTGTCTCTACAATTTTGATTTATGTAAAAAGAAACGCAATACATCTTTCTAGAAGCTAAGGGGGCGATTGCGCTTGCAATCGACTCCTCATGTGGCTCTGGGCGTTGTTTTGCGCGTGCTTCTTGCACGATGCTTCCCTTTAACCAGTATTTTGCTTGTAATTTGACGCGCTTTTTGACAAGAGGTTCGTTGGTTTTCCTTCGTTTAAACTGATATTTTATTGTGGCTCTCTCTGTTAAATATTAACGCTTGATTTTTTTCTTGTTCAATCTTGCATCTTTCAGTTGGCGGCTCCTCAGCTTTCTTCGAAGTCATGCTCATCTCTCTCTCTCTCTCTCTCTCTCTCTCTCTCTCTCTCTCTCTCTCTCTCTCAGTTCGTTGAGTTATGAGCACTATCGGGTCTTTAAGTAGGCCATCCTATCTGTCTTTGTATTAGAACAATCATCACCTGTATTCCTTTTCTGGCAATGGGCAATTTGGTCACAGTTCTAGATTTATTGCTTTATGTGACCAAAACGAATATGGGTAAGAAATGGGTGAATTTGTAATTGACCGCATTTTGCTCGATAAAAGTCGTTGATGATCGTGGGTGTCCCTTGATTGTTGGAAATCAATCAATAAATAGATATCGTCCCACTCGGTCCCTTTGTTGACGTTGACATAACCATTGTGTCGGAGCACATGCGAGGATTTGTTTATACTTGTTAGTGATAATGTTTTCCACTTGAGGCCCTCCTCCCTTTTATGACACTGCTTAAAATGAGAATGCGGCTGTTGTCATCTGCCACCAGAGCGAGAGAAATGATCGCTCCACCACAACGGTCAGATCCAGGAAATGCCGCTCAGACGATTCGGTGTAATCTCCTTAGGTGACAAATTCAGTCCTATCATTAGCTGCTTGAGGCTTGGCGAAGGGGGGCCGGGTAGAGGGCGGGGGATGGGGGCGAGTCCCATAGAGCGCTTTTCGTTTTTCCTGGTTCGAGATTTGGATTGAGATTTGTTTTTCACTTCTTGAGCATCTTGTATTTCTTTCCTGCATTTTCGCAAGAAATTCTCAAGTGACATTTCAAAGTTCTTTTTACCTTGTTGGTTTGCAGACATGAAAAATGAAATTGGCTTTCTATCATATTTTTATCGAATTTAATTTTGTGTAAATTGTCTGTTGTTCATAAGATGTATGATGAGTAAAAGTCATTCACTGAAATTTTTATTCACTTAATCATCAGTTGCTTAACTCTCTCTCTCTCTCTCTCTCTCTCTCTCTCTCTCTCTCTCTCTCTCTCTCTCTCTCTCTCTCTCTCTCTCTCTCGTGGCTGTCGGTAAGTTACTAAAAAGTGCTTGACAATTGAAATTAGCGTTCGATTATGGAAATTCCAAGACACTTAGTGTAGTGTTCTCGAACTTTAGCAGTACACCCTAACTCAGTGTTAGATATGAGGTGACCTTAATATTCAGACACTAAGAGAAAAAGGATATTATTAAATTCACTCGATCTCACATTCACATGGAACATAGCCATTATTTGCTAACAGAAATTCAGTGCAAGTCCTGTGACTCGGTTATTTTGTTTTTACGTGATCCAGCTGTCTTCAGTTCGTCGGGGTGCAAATACCCAGTCGGTCTCTCTGCTTTAAGGCGAATGATTAAAGGCACTGGTCACTGAACGCTGATAAATCGTGGTTCAAGATGCTTTGTCTTTTGCAAGACTAGGGCTACGATGCTTGCACGCGCACAAACGCGTTATATTTATATATATATATATATATATATATATATATATATATATATATATATATATATATATATAATTTAATGTGTATGTAGTGTGTTTTTTGTTACCTAGTGTTTTTTTTTCATAAACGTTGCTGAAGGATAAGTTGTCATCTGTTTAGTCACTAAATGTATAAGGTCAACAAAAATCATGGGCCGGTTTTAATGTTAAAGTTGACCCTGGAAGCCGAGGAGCGAGTGTTGACGGCGAAAGGAAATGGTTAGTTATGGCCTGTGAGGAAGTGGGCAGCCAGATTCTTCATTCACTAACTTCCTGGATGAAGTCCTAAAATTATAGGGAAGGAAACTATGTCTAGTTGAAGAATCGACTTGCTCCCATTCCTTATGGGCAATAACGAGCACCCAGGATGGAAAGATGACGAAAAATGACGGCACCGGAAACATGGCCTCTTTTTTTTTTTTTAGTTAACAGACATTTCAGTATCTTTCAGAATTTTCTTTCTGTCGAAAATTACTGTATTAAATTAAGATCAGTATAATTACTTGCAGTACCCACAAGCATTATTTTTGGCCTAAGGTTATATAAAAGCAGTATGTCGTCAGTTTTGTATTGTCGAGTTCGTATAACAGTTGCTTAATTTCGTTGCGTGTGCGAGATTGTCTGTTTAGGTATGCTTTTCTTTATTTGCAGTTGTTACCTGGCCCCGGAAATGTTAGGTGCACTTTTGCGTTATTGTAAATGCTTCCTGGAGATGTGCAGTAAGCGATTTTAAGCTTTTCGCCGATAAAAGGAGGCTTTGCGCATAGAGGATTCGTGGCTCTTATCTTCTTTTGTTGGGAGACCTGCCATTGTTTATTACTCTCCTCTCTCTCTCTCTCTCTCTCTCTCTCTCTCTCTCTCTCTCTCTCTCTCTCTCTCTCTCTCTCCCCCTTTTAAGAGAGAGGTTTGATCAAATTCCATCGTGATATTTTCTGATTTGTTATCTCAAAAAGAGTGCTCCTTTATAAACGCTCTCTCTCTCTCTCTCTCTCTCTCTCTCTCTCTCTCTCTCTCTCTCTCTCTCTCTCTCTCTCTCTCTCTCTCTCTCTCAATGTGTTTGTGCGTCCGTCTCAATGCCCACCTGCTTCGTTGGATCTGAAAAACACGTCGTGCGTATTTATAACCATATTTGTTTGTGAAACGGAGAGGCGGTTTTTTTCTCTCCTTTTAATTCCTCTCTCATTCCTCTCCGTGAAGCTTGAGATTGAATGATCGTTAAGCCTCTGAGTGTTATTTTTGGAAGACTTGAATAAAAGGCCGTCTGATGAAGCTCCTAGGAATGAGTGCACTAGGTAGATTGGAGTTGGGTTAATAACATCACGGGAAAATGTTATTTTCTCTCTCTCTCTCTCTCTCTCTCTGTCTATATATATATATATATATATATATATATATATATATATATATATATATATATATATATATATATATATATATATACACACACATGTGAGTCGATAATCAACATACATCTCTTGATAGCTGAGTGGTCAAAGTTGACTGTGTATCTTTGTATCTAAACCATAGGGCCAGGTTCTGACGCTGCTCGGTTCAGACACTGTTATCAGTTGTAATTCCCCTCGGGTGTAATTACGTTATTTCCAAGTTATGGTAAATTGATATTTATTGTTATTTTTGGTTTAATATCTGTGAAAATACAGTCACGCAGCCATAAGTGAATAAAGTCATATTCATACATACATACAGGTATATATTATATATATATATATATATATATATATATATATATATATATATATATATATATATATATATATATATATATATATGTATGTGTGTGTGTGTGAAACAGAGAGAAAGAAATCTTGGCAAAAAGTATGCAAACGCAGTATTTACGTCAAATACTTTTGTTCTCTGTTTCCGTATAATGTGATAATCACTCGCGACGAGTGTCTTCTCCCAGAGTTTGTCTTTCATTCCACGTCTAGTAGTATTTGCGGAAGGCTAATTTTCAATGTTGCCTTTGTGAAACAGTCTCGGAAAGGAATGTTGAAGGCACCAGGGTTCTCCACAAGGCGTTATCCCTCACCTCAAAGGCGCCTTGCCCTGTAGCCCTCATCTCTCTCTTATTTATGTAGCTGTTAATGTATGCAGACATTATGTTCGCCTCATTATTAATATTTTGTGGTCTTCTCTCACCCTCTGGTTTCCTCTTATGCATATCCAATTCTTTGGAATTTTTTTTTTTTTCCCAAATCAATCACCTTTCGAGTTTGTTCCTTGGGGATGTTTTGTACATTTTGAATAATGAACACGCTGTATAGTTTAAACTAAAACAGGAGGTGAATTCAAATGCTGTAAACTTTTTTAAATTCCTGAACATGAATATTTCCTTCTTCTCCAGAGCCAAGATTTTTGTAGTTTTCTTAAGTATTTTTCTACGTGCGACTGAAGTCACTTTACTTCTGTCTGAATGAAAAGTCTGTTTTTCAGATGTAGGTTTATTTATTAGTTCATTTCATGTAGTTGTGTAGCACTGTTATTTGTTCGTATTCAGTTTTTCTCTAAATTACTTCACTCTTTCTTTCCTCTGTTCACTTATGGGCATTGATCATTTTTAAGGTGACGATAAAATTATGAAGGCTGCTGAACAGCCAGTCACCGTCACCTTGAATGAAATGACCTGTGAATATTTATCGTCAGCCGCAAATAAATAAACTAATGGTACTCTACTGCTTATTATTCGTTATGGGCACTTATTGATATAGTAACAAAGAGAAGAAAATAACATGAAAAGCAGATGAAATCAGTCAGAAAAGTATTTCCATAAGAAAGCAGCAGTGCAATTCGAGAAAAACGAAGGCAGCATGAATAATGACTATAGATAATAACAAACAAATAATATGCGTAGATGAACAGTATTTGACGAATAAGTAGAATGAGGCCAGGGGTCTCGACTCCTCAGCAGAATGTGGAAGGGGACGCTCTGCAAAACAGTCGCAAGCGCCGACTCTCCGGAAAATGGGTCCTTAGGATGTCTTCTGACGCTTTTTTGTCCTAATTACCGCTGTTTGGTATAAGGAGAACGTCACATGGAACAATTTCGTTTGTTATAAAAAGTTGATATGATGCTGCAGCAGTTGTCATTCAAATTGGAGACCAGTATTCCAACCTTAGTCAGATAAAGGATCTAATTACATGTCATTAATGCCGTCATCTTGCAAATGCGAGACTTACGAATGGTGTATAACAGCGGTAAGTGAACTGCTTCCTTATTAAGGGGGAATGATTCTAGTCCAATATTATACATGGTACTATTAGGCTCAGAGAATCATGGGGTGCAAATAGCTTTTGAATAATGAATCCTGAATCAGAGCCCAGCTCCAGCCACGGAGGACTGAGAAAGGCCAAAGCAAGGAGGCCCTGGTTTAGCATAAGGCTTGAGAACATGCGCCGCAGAGCAAATCAAAGTGGAGTCAAAGATGACGCAGCTACCACGAGAGGCAGCCCAATTGCTTCCAGCAGCGTGCTGGATTCATGACTCTTAGGCCTAAAACCTCGGCAATTAAAGTTCTTCTCGCCGCGATGGGGTAGATCTGGCAGAGGGCAAAGTTCGCTGCTTGCCCACTCTCGTTCACAACTTTTGTTGCCCGAGAATCTTCTTCTGTTGTGTTGCTCAAAGCGAAGAAACTGCGTCTGTTTTTGAAGAAACGGCGTTTTTCAATGACGATGAAGCTGTCTTTTGTAGTCTTCTATTGATGTGAATTACTTTACTTTTACTCTCGTGACATATGAGATTTCTGTTCAGTGGAAGCTTGCTCTGCGAGCCGGAGGCCATTTTTTCACTTTTTCCATTTGGATAGGTCATTGTAAATAATCATAATGATAATTATGATAATAAAAATGCAAAGTGTGTTCCATATTTGTATTATAATATAACAGGGTTTAACTGGATGATAAGTTACTATTATCATCTTATGCATTTTATATTTTTCTTACCTTTTCAAAAGTTATTAGTTCATTATTTTGGGTTTTGTTAATAAAAGAAGAAACAAGAAGAGTAGATTCCGGCTATTTGCGGAGATAAGACGACTTCATTCACCCCCCCCCCCCACAACATACTCTATGCGTCTGTTATATTGCCTAATACAAACAGAACAAAGATAACATCTGAAATTTTAGTGAAGTGGAAGTTTGAAAGGATTGCGAATGTCTTGGACCTTGTCGTTTGTAGGGGTTGTCATTAAGAGTGAGTTTGTTCCCGGTTTTCTTTAAGTCAGACGGCGGCCCTTTAGTCTGCCTGAACCGTCAACAACTTCAGAAGAACGATTAGAACGCCTAATCAGCCATTACCTTTGCTGAAGAGACTGACGGACGCCAGAGGATTACGGGGTCTTTTGATGAGCGTCTTCGGACGTCCCTTTCTGTTTGGTCTTTGCTGTTCATGGAAATTGGGAAGGAGAGGGATTCGGGGGAAGGGGTTGGAGGAAGTGAAAGGGGACATTTGTCCCTTTGGGATTTAATCAAGAGGATTAGTATCGCTAGAGGCCTTTTCCCTCATCATTCTCATGGGCTGGAAGAGGCGAGTCACAGAGACTTAATCCAGGATCATGAATGTTTGCGCTGGATAGATGTGTCTCGTAGAGAGAGAGTGAGTGAGTGAGTCTCGTCCACGTGTTACTCACCCTGCAGGGAATCGAGGTCATTGACGACAAGGCAAGAGTTTCGACGTCCTTGCGTTTGCAACCGCCCCACATTTATTTAGACAGCTCCTCTTTCGATAAGGACACGTCACGTCATCTGGTACGGGTGACGATAGGATATGGAAGTACAGCAGATTGTGATTTGCAGGCACTGACGAGGGGCACCATTTAACAGTTGCGAATACTTTTGCTCATTTGTTTGTGCTTTTACGTGTTTGTATCGTCATTTGTGTATGTTGAGCTCAACGTATTTATTATCTGGATAATTTTGTAAGACGTGTTAAAGTATATGCTATTGTTCTTTGAAATTGCAGGCCGATTGTGCTGTCTATGAAAACTCACTGGAATTAAAAGTACTGCGATATATATATATATATATATATATATATATATATATATATATATATATATATATATATATATATATATATATATGTGTGTGTGTGTGTGTGTGTGTGTGTGTGTGTGTGTGTGTGTGTGTGTGTGTGTGGGTGGGTGGGTGGGTGGGTGGGTGGGTGCGTTCGCATGTATGTATATATCGTCTCAGACTTTGCAGTTTACGCTTTTGACATTTATTGCATGATGATGATGTTAGTAGATCGGTGTGTGCGTGTGTGTGTATGTATATATATATATATATATATATATATATATATATATATATATATATATATATATATATATATTGTACATTTTACTTGTATCGTTTTCATTTACTCTCTTCTTCATGGTCTGTACGTTGTCAGACTTGTGTATTATGCATATGTACAGTATACAGTACAGTATGTACGAAGTCCACACCGAACGGCCACCTGCGTCTGAAATATTATTTGAAGTTCCTGAAAATATTGCCGTTTACGGTGCATTTTCCTCGCCATCATTGTTATCATCATTATGATCATTACTCCCGACGTGTATTGAAATATGTTCTTGTAGCGTTATTCGTGACGCTGTTCCCCTTTGTAAGCGTCAAAGACCTTTTGGTGCCTCATTCCAGGTCTTCTTTTGTGAAGAGTCTTAGGATCAGGTCTTCTTGCCATCTCGTGTAGCTTTGCCATGATTAGGGTTTATTTCTGGAATAAGGTCTTTATTCACTCAATACAGGGGTGGGGCCGGGGCGGGGTTGGCGCTGGGAGGGGAAGGGAAGGGAAGAAAGAGCATGCCGCTGGATATCCTATCTCGAAAAGATGAGTGATCGGGAGGAGAAGTCTGCCTTCATGATGGCTTCCAGTGAAGTGTTGTGAAATGACGTCCTATTATTAGGTTGTGCTATTGTAACTGCTTCGTCTAATTATCCGCGTGGTACATCTTATTTTAGTTTGTAAAAGTGTAGATCTGAGACCCACTGACAGAATTTGTTTACTGTTGTTTGGTTTTGGAACATTTTTGATGAGGTCAGTTTTATGATTTTTATTGTACGTGTAGTCTGATATCCGTCAGTAAGCCTCTTTCTTCGCATTGTTGAAATTCTCCTGTGTACAGTTGGCCTCTCGTCTTGCCAGCATTTTTTCCCCTTTTGAAGGAAATGGAATGACGTCTGTTTCTTGTATTTTGCACGAGCCTTATATGTTATGACAATGATTTTTGGTTCTTAAAAGAATGATGTTATTCTCATCATCTCCTCTGAAAGAGGTTAATTACTGTAGAACTTGGTCTGATCAAAACTGATTACTTATATAAATATAACTATAGCGAAATCTTTACAATTATTGGTTGATGCGAAACATTGAGGGCTTTTTCTTGTCAGTACCTCACCACACGTCCTCATTATGTATTTTTTATGGCTCCTATTTCTACAAATGACATCAGCCAAATAAGTATCCGGAGCTTCGCTTTTGCTGAAGAATTACCCGAGTTATTATGGGTTTACTTGATATATGGATATTGTGACATATGAGAGATGGGAATTTTTATGAACTGTTTGATGAGAGAGAGAGAGAGAGAGAGAGAGAGAGAGAGAGAGAGAGAGAGAGAGAGAGAGAGAGAGAGAGAGGGAGAGAGAGAGAGAGAGGCTGATGTAAGGTTATTTTCGTGTGTGTAAATCTTAGTATATTGTTATAAATACACTCAAAATCCTTAAGCTTTACGAGGACTGCCGTTTCCATCTTCTGAGGGAATGAAACCAGGTCAAGGACAGATTAAACACATTCGGTTCCGATTGATCCTCTGACTAACTGACCAAGCTGGCTTATTATGGTTATGCTACCTTTAAGGGTCGTTAATGTAATGTACGGGCCATTAAGGTCACTGTATTTGGCTTTCGACCAGTCCAAGAAATAAGTGCGGATTGTTAGCTTCCCTAACGAATCTGGAGAGCTTAGTTTCTCAGAGAACATTTATGGCGTTTGTTTTATCTAAAGCATTAAAAGATCTGTTTCCAGCCACCGTTGGTATTGAGTTAATGAGGACCCCCCTCCACAACCCTTCGGCACTTCACAACATTGCTTCTGTATATAAATTTATCATCCTTTAAATTCCGTCTATGACTGAAATCCCAACAATGTGTGGTTAATTAGTCAGAAGATCAAGCGAGAACCTGTTATAAATAATCTGTCCTTGATCTAGTTTCATTCCCTTTAAATACTGTAGTCTCAGTAAAGCTTAAGGACAGAAGTATATCCATGACAATATACCAAGATTCTGTCTTTTTACCTTCATCTAAAAGGACGTTATTGTTTATACATAGCCTTCAAGTTGGCCAGTATTTTACATGAAAATGAGATGTTATATAATCCTGAGAAGAAAGATTGTGGTTACAACTGAAGCCTACAGGTTTTTCAGGCCTTCGGAAAACAATGCCGTATTTAGTAATTAGAAAAGAAAAGCAGAAAAAAACTAGGTGCCAAAATGGATGGCGAGAGACCTCTAAACGAAAAAGAGGAAGGATAACTAGAGAATACAAAATCGGCCGACATCCGCTGACGTATGTGAACTCAAGTTACGATTTGTCCCTGAATGAAAATTTGCGCTTGCAGTTCCCATCAGTTTCTGTGAGAGAGGAACCACCTTGTTGAGTTACTCTATTCTTGACGTCAAAAGAAATGTAACTGTGCTGCCGTTTACCTTTGCGACGTATCGGAGGCAGCATCATCTTCGGTTCCAAATTCCGCTAGCACTAGAAAGCTCACAATGAAGGACTTTCTTTTGAAGATTTGATGTTCACCTGCTCCCACATCCAGCTTTTTAATGGGATGCTGAGTGGCGTTCTATTAATAGGACGTGGTTGTAAATGGTCGCTGACTCTCCTTCCACTGTGACGCCAGCCTCTGCGCCCTAGGCTCGTGCTAAATCAAGGTAGACTTGAAAAGTCTAGAAGAACAGATGAGAGTAGCCTGGGCTCGGAATTGCTTATTGCCATTATTAATACGATAAAGCTGAGCCTATATATCCATTATTATTTGACAATGAAATGACATCGTTTCCAGATGCATAGTTAAGGCTTTTATATGAATGCTTGGGCAGTTGCTCTGTTCCGCTGGCTGACAAAATTTAATGGAATAATTAGAGTATTATGAGTACAGTAGTTATTTCTTCCCGAATGTCTTTGGACTCTGTCTTTTAATGTGTTTGTCAAGAAAACGCGATCGCTATATTTGAAGTTTGTTGCAGAGAATTGCATCTATTTTGATGCATCTAGCGTCGTCCTTTTCTCTTGAAAAAGATTGGCTATAAATTGCAGTTTTCAATTGAAATATTTTGTAAAGTCGTCTCATAATACTTTATTTTAACCAAGTATTTCTTGGTTTCCAGCGTGCAGCCGATGCAACTAACCCTTAATTCGTGTGCGCGTTTGGAAATTGTTTTTGAAATAATTACCGGTGTACTTAACGTGTTGCAAGATTTATCATCCCGGTTTTAAGTTTCAAACCTCTCTCTCTCTCTCTCTCTCTCTCTCTCTCTCTCTCTCTCTCTCTCTCTCTCTCTCTCTTCCCCTTGTTTTTTTGCTGAATAAAGATATTGTTTTTACACATTAAGGTTTGACCTCGTTTTTTCTGTACATGGTTCAGACTTTAAGCGCAAGGTCGATCTCGATGCAGTGTAATGGTGTTGTTCACCTGCCTCCTGTACATCTGTGTGCGTAGGAAAGTGGGAGGAAAGGGAGCGCTGCTCGGTATCCCGAAGAGGATTATTTCAGTACTTGTTTCTTCGGTCTGAAAAGAGCTTGGCTTTTTCCTCTTTGGGAGAAGTTTCGAACTTGCTGATTTGAGTTTTCAACAGTTAGAGATGTTTTTAAGAGTTACAGACATTTACCTCTGAAAGAAGCTTTGGAATGTGGTTTGTGTATTACCAAAAATCCATTGTCTTGTGGGTGTACTCAGAATGGGCATTAAGTTGGTTTTTGTTGTTGAAAGTTTCATATATTTATCTTTGCATTTTGAACGGGGCCCGAAATATCTGCCATGTATTTAATTCCTGTAACTTTGAAGGCGTGTTTGCGTGAGGGGAAGCGCGCCTCATCATGTTTGCAAGACGAGGCGATGACGTCAGCATCCAAATCGTAATTTCCTGTTATTGTCACTTTTGTTTTTTTAGGTTCACTGCTTACGCTGTGTGTGCATGTGTATAGACTTGTGTGTGGGAGTGGGTGCATGTGACGGGCCTCCGTAACCCCCGTCCACACCCCCTAATTTATGTGGGTGTTATAAATGGCCATAGGAGTGGTGCTGGAAGAGGGAAACCCCGTGGGGTGGGGAGCCAAGTTTCGGTGGACTTTTTCACTCAGGGCGTCGTAGTCTGACGTCACCCTTAACTTTTCGTTCGCCCACATGTGTTCGTTCATTCAGTGCTGTTTTTCTTAATGGTTAAGCCCTCCCCTCCCCTCCCTCCCCTCATTGTTTGGATTTTTCCGCGGGGATTTGAAGGCGCTCATTCATAAAGTAACGAACCGCCAGTTCTTGTTTTCGTTGACCTTTTTAACAGGCACTTTTCATTTGTAGTAAATGGTTAATATACGAACAAAAATTGCTAATTGCGAGTTGAAATAAATTGATGAGAGTCTCCCTTAATGTAATCTATTGTTATTAATCAAGCTGTAGAAATCAGTCATAGATTGTACCAAGATGTTTACAGAAATTTCTCTTCAAATATTTTTTAATGATCATACAGGTGGCGTACAATGTCACTCATTGTGTTTCAGTATAATGCCACGAGTGATTGTAATCGTTTTTTTTTTTTAATGAGCGAATAAATTCTTATAGTTACTTACGTCATTTAGTTCTTGCAAATCACAAGTAATTTAGTATTTAATGACGTGCTTTTAGGTAATGGATTACCTTGAGAATTTACAAAGAAGTAAATGTAAATTGCCGGAAGATTAATCACAAGAGTAAGTCAAACATGGGTTTTTTGTCCGTAGAGTACCATTTATCATTTGCAGTCCCGAGGGCCAAGCTCTCTTCCCCAGGAATGCATCAGGCACACAACATAAGACGCGCAGCCCTTACATAATATCTAAGTAGTCACATTTAAATGGTAATACTATTTTTCAACACTACTCTTGTCATTTGGATCTGGACATACAGAAAGTACATAGTTTTTCATTAATAATTGATTTCTTTCGTTTGAATGCAAATCCATGGTATCTCGACGCTTTATCACCAAATCTTCGTTGGTGATGCGTGGTTTGAAACTCGATCAATCCCGGATCAGAAACTATTTGCATCGGGAGTAGAATTTTCTAGAATACCGCTGCTATAACTTCGTGATAGCTGTTCATCGAACCCAGTTGTTGATGCGAGTATCTGCAGAGACTATTTAATAACTAAATTTGACCTGATCTTAAGGTCTTCGTATATAAACCGTTCTTGTATGAATACCTTCATGCTCTCTCTCTCTCTCTCTCTCTCTCTCTCTCTCTCTCTCTCTCTCTCTCTCTCTCTCTCTCTCTCTCTCTCTCTCTCTCTCTCTCTATATATATATATATATATATATATATATAGAATATATTTATGTATATATGTATGTAGTCATTCTTGTTTTGGTCCACCACATTCAAATAACTATTTAGTACTAATTTCACTGCACAGGTCATCAAGCGGAGTCGAATATAAGGGGACGTTCTTGAAACCTTGCGGCACGGAAGACGAATAACGTTAGCCCGTGTCACAGGCATCCTGTGTATGCGCAACTTTTACGTTGAAGGAATTGTAACCATGACAAAAGATTTATGTTAAAGTATTTCTTCTAATTCTTCTTCTTCGTCTTCTTCTTCTTATTGTTTATCATTAGTTGTTTTTGTTGTAATCTGTTGCAGTTTGATAGTTAAGGGAAAACTTTAAAGTTGAAAAACTAATGATTTATTGCAACGTTTTAGTTAAACACTTGAATGTTTTGCTTTCACTCACACATCTTCACGCCACCAAATCATACAATCATACAAGAGCTACCCACCATCTCATTTGTCGGGTCGGTGTCTGGTTCTTTATCGCTGCTGCAATTTTTTGGGATTCCGCCCCGCTTTCATATCCCTGGTTTTGGTGGATTTAGACCCAGTGCTCTTTCCGTTTCCAATTCGCCAGGGTTAGGTAAGAGTCCTCTCTTATCGTATCTTGGTATCATCGCTTTCCTCACAGAGTTTAAATACCCACCAAGAGTCCTAAACACTAATAGTTTAACATATTAAGAGGTAGGTTGGTGAGCTATTTACACTGGTCTTCTGATTAGGTAATCTTTTTTTTCAGTCTTTAAATTCATTATGTGTATATATAAATATATATATTTATACCTGTGTATTTCTCTACATAGTGAATAACAAAAACGCTTAAATAAACTGAGTTGCATTATATATATATATATATATACATATATATTTATATACTATATATATACACATATGTACTGAATATATATATATATATATATATATATATATATATATATATATATATATATATATATATATATATGTGTGTGTGTGTGTGTGTAATTATATATATATATATATATAAATATATATATATATATATATATATATATATATATATATATATATATATATATATATATGTATGCATGTACATATACATTTATATTTATAATATGCAGCTTAGTTTATTTGAGCGTTTGTGTTAGTCATATACATTATTTTCCACGAAGTATGCATATACTGTCTTTCCGCCAGTTCATGTAGTAAGACATTTAAAGAGACTCACTCTCTCTCTCTCTCTCTCTCTCTCTCTCTCTCTCTCTCTCTCTCTCTCTCTCTCTCCCCGTCGGTCAGTATGAAGTGTGAAGCATTTAGCGACACAATTCCTGCCTTCGACTGAATTGAATTCCTGAATACCTATAAAAGGAACTTTATGAAATAACAGGTTTATTTGAGGCCCTTGTTTCCTCTACGAATGAGAACAACCCAGCTTTCACTTCTCTTCCGCACTTTTACCAGTAAATTGGCGGCGCTAATTTCGTTTCCATGTTTTCCACAGCTCTTGCAATTGGATTTGATGATGACTCAGCTTTGAGAGAGAGAGAGAGAGAGAGAGTCTATCAGCTTCGTTATTAGATCATGACGCCTTTCCTTAGGTGGGGAGAAAAAGTATGCATTGACTTCTTGGCTCCGGCTTCATCTCAGAGAAGAAAAAAAATATCTCTCTCTCTCTCTCTCTCTCTCTCATATCTCTCTCTCTCTCTCTCTCTCTCTCTCTCTCTCTCTCTCTCTATCTCTATATATATATATATATATATATATATATATATATATATATATATATATATAGTGTAGCAATAATTGGAACTTAAAAGTTCTCTTCTGAGTTATTTTGTTGAATCTCAGAAGGTATTTGTCAGCGTTGCAAATCATTATTATGGATGTTCGTACGTCAGTCATTCCAGTTAAATGTGTAAAGCTAATTTAAATTATCCTTGAACGAAGTAGATACTAGTGTAATGTGGATGGCGTCTTATATGAATTTGTAGTCAACTGTGAGGTGCTACAAGGGAATATTATGTCACCTCTGCTGTTTGCCGTTCTTATAGATTTTATGATTAAAAAAAAGTTTTTGGCGAATAAAGGGAAAGTTTAAATCTCACTGTCAATAGAAAGTTGACAGACTTATAAGATACAAATGATGCTGTCTTAATCAGCGGAGCACCACAGGATTTGCAAAGCTTGCCTAATATATAGTGATATACAGTAGATAGAGAGCTGGGACTCAAAATTAATCTAAGAAAAAGCAGATGAAATGAGGACATTTGTATGCATTTGTGTGTGTGTGTGCGCCAGGGTCGATGGGACATAACAGGTCAGTGTCCTTATCTGTCTTAGTGTTGATGACAAATGAAAGAGAGAGACGTGGGTGGGAGAGGGTCGCCCGCTGAAAGAGAGTAGGACAGAAGTATTATGAACAGAGGAAGAGAAAGGCACCCGTCTGTGTAGTCCAGCGAGTGGTGTCGTTTCACGTATGACCCCATAACTTAGCGTGTATCTGTTTAACTTTTGAACAATCAGTGTTGAGCTTTAGTCGTCGAAGAATGAGAAAAGATTACTCGTAAGATAGAAAATATCTCTACTGAGGATGTACGGTCCAGAAGGTACGTTGCCGATGGCGATTAAAAGTTTTCATTTGGAATGCGTTTTGCCGGAAACAAAGACAACGTGCAAACTCTGTTAAATGTGCCTCGAGGTGGAAGCTTATGTTTCCTTATATATATCTTAGTGTCTGTCTGTAACATTCACGGTTTCTATATTTATACCTCATTATGATATTTTCACGTACTGTACACATCTTTCGTTTACGACGAACAGAAATCATTTCAGCTGTATTCATTCAATTCCTTTGCTAGTGAGAGGAGATGGCATGAATGGAACTCTGTAGAAATTGCTTTGAATTCAAGAAGTCTGGTTCGACAAGGAGGTTCATCTTGTATGCCAATCCTGAGTTGCTCTGCTCTCGCTAAGCCTTCCTTCTGGTTGAAAAGACTCTTTAATGGATTAGTTGGAAGGTCAGAGATTGGGATGCAAAATAGCCTCTGTCGTTGGCCACGCCTGAGTTGTCATCAACATTGGTTTCATTACTACTACTACTGCTACTATTACTAAAGCTAATAATAATTATATTAATTAATTGTGTATATATACACGTATGCATAAACATATGTATACCATATATACAAGAAATATATATATATATATTAACAACTGTAGCATGAATCAAAAAGTCATATTAGCGTTAGCAGTCGTAGTTGTAATAGCAGGTATCGTATCATAATTTTCAGCAGAATATGCAACTAATAATGATTTTTGGCTCGCTTATTATATTGTATCTTTTATTTTTTTTTTATTATTTTACCTATTAACTGCTAAAATATATTCACTGTGAAAATCGTTATTATTTGAACGAAGACCTTGCATGAAATGAAATTGGACTAAGTGAGCGAGTTGTGGCGGAAGAGAAAGGAAGTGAGAAAGACAAGGAAAAGCATTGAAAGCGACATGATAGTGCAGAGAGCCACCCACCCGCCAGTGGACAGTGAAGACACGGGTCAGCTCTTTGTGCCCAATGTGCGGGAGCAGTGTAAGGCATGTTGCCGGCAATCGCCCTCACTGCTGCTGGAGTGCTGCCGTCCATGGCTTGCAAACAGCCCAAGAAAAGGAGGCGACGTAGACGCATCTCTTTCCTAAACGGACGATGCACCGTCGTCCCACTTCTGTGTGTGTGTGTACACTTACACAGCAGCAGCAGAAGCAGTAGGAGCAGTAGAAGCAGCAGCAGCGGCAGTAGCAGCAGCAGCAGCAGCAGCAGCAGCAGCAGCAGCAGGAGCCCGTCGTGCTTTCTATGACGAAACAGAGAAATCCAGACAGAGATTGAGATGTAGCTTTTTTAATCTTTTGTTCTTTTTGGAAAGGAGGATAGAATCATTCATTACTAAAACTACTTTTAGGATAAGATGTAGTCACTCTTTGGATATTCTTCGTAAATGGATGTGAAGAGTACTTTAAGCCTGTAGTTTTGAGTAGGTCGTGATAGGTGTTCTTAGCTTTGCTGTTATGAGAAAGAAAATATATGAGAAGATATTATATTCATAGCTGTTGCTTTGATGTGATGTTGAGCTAATTAATGTATATGTCTTTTAGGGAATTCAAGCTTCACAAATATTTATATACGTATCCATATATAGATAAATATATACATGTATATTTATATACTTTATTGAAGAGATTGAGAAATCATACTGTTATAGGCAAGGAAAAGGTCCTTGACAGTTGCTTCCTGTGATAGGGAGTGGGAGAAGAAAATCTGCTAATTGTGATCTAGGGATATTTACTAGTACACAGAATGGGCTCTCCACGAACCTAGAACCTTTGTCGTCTATGAATACTGTTTTAGGAAAATCAATTCAGTATAGTTCACCATTTAGAGAGCAGAATCACCACCACTACCCATCACCCATTTTGCTGCTTCACGGCAAGTGGTCCTCCGATCAGTTCCTTTTCTTTCACAAAGAGTCCAGCCCCCGCTTGCTTTGTCAGAGAAGGTGTTTGATTCCTTGCAACCCCCCACACACCCGTAGGGAACATGCTAAAAGTTTTGGAAAGTATGCAAAAAATTTCGATGCAGGTGAAGTACAAAACATGTCGAAGACTCCGGAAGGGCATGTCCCGCGAGCAGGCGCACGAGATGCGAAGGGAGCAGCAGCATAGGTTAGGCTCGCGTGCCGAACTTCGATTAAGCAAACTGGCCGAAAAGAAACTAGCTGAGGAGAAAGGTAAATGCAGACATCGTAATATATAATCGTAGTCTCTATAATCACTAATATTACCATTTTGTCATGATCTCTTTTCTTCAGATTGAAGCAGTTGTTGATTATTCTGTGATGCTTTGGATTATCCACAGACGTTTTGTATTGGTTACATTTATTCCTGTATTTCATGTTTTGCAAGATGTTGAGAACACAGCCAGACTGATCATGTGGTTATCACATTGACGGTTGAACCTATGAGTGGGGTCATATGATGAAAGTGGTGTATAATTGTATTATTTCATTATATTCAGACAATACTTTCTTTTGACCCCAGAACATTAAGTTATTTTTCGTTATCTATGGCTAATCGGGTTTGCGTCAAACAAGCAAACGAAAATCAATGTTTATATGTGAAATTCATAATCATGTTTGTCTTAACATCAGTCAGATTTTTCTTCCAGTCAAACTATTTACTAAAAATAGTCTAAATATGTATGTTTTGTCCATAAGCTGTCATAAGTCTGTTTTATAAAATCATTGTTCTATTTTGCTTGACACTGTATTTCTATAAATGGGCCTCTTATGTTTAGTTATTACAATCTGTTATGTTTCTTAATAACTTGAGTATCGGATAGCTCTTAGATTATAACTAGTCAGTACTAGGTTACGATAACTAAGGACGTAACATGTTGCCTTTCGGTACACCAATGTAGAATAACGTATGCTCCGTCAACAGAGATTCCCATTGTCTTTGCTTTAGTGCGGTCATTTGACTAGACATTTCACGGGTAGTGAATCCGCCATTGTTTTTGTCGCTCACAAATGCAACCCATTCCGTTGAGAATTGCAATTGCCAGAAATCCAAAAGTGGTGATAGCCGAAACAGGAAAGTGAACGCGCTTTTTCTCATTTGTTAGTTTTCGGAGATGCATTAGATAGCGAACCTAGTTTTGTGGATGTGAGCAGAGAAACTGATAACAAAAGTAATGCTGACATTTGCAGTTTTCACCTGATGATACTGAAACTTTTCATGTTAAAAGGCTTCCAGCTTTATGCTAACACTCTCTTCTGAGCTTATTTTATTCCATTTTGATCATAGTAAGTATTCACTATTCTCCCATCTGCAGTAAGTAGTACTGTGTCAGGTAGGTTAGTATTGTAGTGTTTATCTGTTCATCTAATGACTTTATCTGTGTAACTGTCGTTAATGTAATTTTAAACCTTATTTGTTGTACGGTAAGCATCTCACTGTGTTACCTGTTTGTAACTTGTCACTCGCCTTTTTATTGGACAAGGGTGAAGCAGCCGCAAGTTTTGTCAGTACTTATTGTAGATGGGTTAAAGCTGCATCAGTAAAAGAGCATTTAGTAACAGGTAGCTGTAACTTCATTTTGTTTAACTGAAATTTAAGCGAAATTATAATTTATGGTGATCCTGTTCTGCCCGACTCCAGTAAATTTTAGGCAATATGCAGAATGTTTAAGAGAGTACTAATAGCTTAATAAGGCAAGGTTATGAGAGAGGAAAGAGAAGAAGCACTTGCAGACGGAAGACTATATATGTATATAAAATGTTGTGAATGTAAGCTGAATAACTGATGTTTTCTGGAGAAGCAGTTACGATTGGGAGCTTATGACTGAGAATGGCGAAGACAGGAACATTTTCTGAGATTCACCAGAGTAGGTTTTTTTTTTTTCTGGAATAGTTATTTAAGGTGATGGTGGAGTAAGGGGAAGAGCGTAGTTGAGGAAAGAAAGGCAGTGGGAGCTGCGCAGAAGGTTTGAAATAGAGAAGGTGTTTTTAGTGACAAAAACATGCGTGTCTGATGGGGATGTGCAACAAGAGTGTCTTCTGTAAGTGGTGCCTGGTTGGTGAATGTTCATAAGAGGAAAAGGTAATAACAAAATGGATTATCTATGAGAGAAGATGTGGAGTGAAACGTACTGAATTCCTTAACGAAATAAAGATGGCCTAGAAGGTGTGGCAGCAGCAACTGTTTAGCATAAGTGAAAAGACATACCAAGTTTGATTGTAGAAGCCTCTTGGTCAGACAGAAGCCTGGTTGTTGTGTTGCGCAAGTTGGAAGTCAGCGGTGCAATACACGACGAGAGGGTGACACCAACAGGAAACTGGGTAGACTTTTCCACATAATTGTGCAGCTGTTTTTGTATATTTGATTACAAGATTTTGATTCCTAATCCAGCATTTTCAGGATGAATGTGGCACCGACTGATTTCTTGTTTCGTAGAGACCACCCTCTCATATGCTAGACTTGATGACAGAGTTTGAAGTAAATGTCAGTATTTTTATATGTCGTATATGCATTTTTTCTTTTAGTAATATTTATTTATCTTTAATTCATAAGACATTCCTTTTGGAATGGCACCCTCATTTTGCAAAGTCTTCGTCTGGTAATTTTATCTATAACTCGTATAGCATAATTACATGTCTATATGTTTTGTGTACTTATGGTAGCTACTTGTGTATTTGATAAGTTGGCTAATGTGACGTGCACTGTTGAAATGTTGCATCCTAGCAGGGCACTCATGATTTGCTCTGATTTTTTGCATGGCACAAAACTCGTGGAAATATCCTTTTCTGTGTGTAGCGTTCGAGTTATAAATGCTTTATTTTCCATTCAAGATGCAAGTAACTTCTGGCATTTCACATTCAACCTTTAGCACAATCTGCTATTTATGAAGAGATGAGTTACAGGGAGGGGACCTGGGAAAGCTATTTTCATATATCAGGGATCATGAAGCCTACGCGTTGCTCTAAACTACGGGATTTGCCACTTTGGAGAATTGCCTTAAAGGGAAAACTTCCTTGCCAGAATATATTAATTTTTGGCGTGACAGATGGGTCGACTGTTGTTAGGGCGATTTAGAATTACTTATCAAGAGCTTGCTTGCTACATTTAGCAATGTTTATGAATGATATGAAGTGTAGTGTTCTTTACAGAAGTTACAGTATCTCTTAGAGCGATTAAGAGATGTGAAAGTAGGAATTTAGAGATTATTCTAGAAATGATTTTTCAGTTTTAGAGTAGATTCAAAATTATGTGTGAAAGAATGTAAATTTGAATTTAATGGCAAATTTTACTCACAAAATTTTGGTATGTCAATGGGAAACCCTCTATCCCCAGTGTTAAGTAACTTATAAATGGAATTTTTTTAAAAGAAAATATTAAAAAACATAATCCCACGCATTGTAACATGGTTTAGGTATGTTGACGACATAATTTGTGTATGGCCAGGGGACCAAGATGTAAATAACTTTCTTGTCAAG
>NC_089788.1:57529547-57612047 GCF_040412425.1 Macrobrachium rosenbergii
CACTAAAATATATTACAACAAGTTTTCTCAAGGTTTGCTAGAGATTTTCATTACAAAGTTTTCGTTAATAATCTAAAATATCTCGTGATTCTTTTTTGTCAAGTCTTGTTACAGCTTCTCAGTTCACAGTTTTCCTTAAGAATTACTAAAATTTCTTGAAATAAGTTTCTGTGGAGGTTTGCCACAGCTCTTTAAGACAATGTTTGCCTTAGGATTACCGAAGTGTCATTAAATTTATTTAAAGATTTGCTAAATGGTTTTAGTAAAAAAATTTTCATGAAGAATCACTACAATGTCTTGGGATAACTGCTCATCAAGCTTTGCTACAGTTTTTTTTTTTACCCAAGTTTTCAATATGAATTATTTAAATGTCTCGGTTCCTTGGTAAGCCTTGCTGTAGCTTTTCAGTACAGTTTTTATTATGATTCACTTAGCTGTCTTTGGATAAGTGTTTTTCAAGCTTTGCTACGTCGTTTCTGAACAAAGTTTTCATCAGATTTGCTAAAGCTTTCCAATACAAAGCTTTCGTTAAGAATTACTAAGATATTTGGGGATACGTTGTATTCAAACTATGCCACAACTTTTCAGTGCTTTGTCCCCATTAAGCATAACTGAAATATTTTGGGATAAGTTTTTGCTAAGACTACAGCCTTTAATTACACCAAATTCAGATTCACTGAAAATGTATCTACCATATTTTGTCTATTTTTGAAAATAAAGTTGTTTGTGACTGGGATGGATGTGTATCGGACATGTCCTTCTCACCACCTTTGGGAGAAGAGTACAGTATGTGAGAGTGTTAGACGGCATCTGCGAGCACTAAATAAGTTGGAAGAGAACAGATCCACATGGATGAGAACTAGGAGATTCAAAGCTCAGGATGAGTGGTGGTTATTGTCAGGGGAAGCACAGGAAAGACGAGTGTTGGAATTTCACAGAGGCTCTTTACGACTCACAGCACTGAGTGCTATGATGATGGATAAGTAAATGGAGACAATGAAGAGCAGTCTAATCATCTCATGATAGATTATTCTTCCCCAGCTCCTTGTCACTTTGATTTCTGTGATATACTTCTTGAATCCTCAATATTCAGGCACGTGTATCCATAAAAAATGGATTAGGTTTATTTTATATTTTCTGTTGGAGGCTTGAATATACAAATCTGGGCCTTTCATAAGTGTATCATGTTAGTCCAGATAATTAGTTAGAACTGTGGGTAATTCAAGAAGAGCTAACTACAAAGAAATTGCATGGTTAATGATTGAAAACTGCCAAACTTTTGATATGATAATTCTGTACTCACAGAACTTGAAATGCATTTCATGACAAATTTTATACTTAATAAAAGTTCCCAATATTAATTTTATATCACTAGAATTTATCAGTTGTACTCTCTCAATCTTGGCAGCAGTAGCTAGGTTGAGTTTTGTAAGTACTGCATTGTTCAGTTTGAACACTGATTTGTTCCTAAAAAAATTACAAATCATTGCCTTTAAACCGGAGTACATCCTTCCGAGCAAGCTGGGGTGGTTGTTGAACTTTTTAACAAAGTAGTTGACTGGTGGTTAAGGGCGGGCTGAAAAACTGCAGAAAAGCATCACTTGTGTCCAGAAAATGTTTGGCCTTATTCTCCACCAGGTCAAGGAAAGCAACGGATGACAGACTAATTTGAAAAATTAAGAGTAGGCCGAATATTGTAGATTTTCATAATACAGTACGACAACTGTAGAGTGTCACTTAATTCCTTGTCCACTAACAAGATGATATGAAAAGGGTTAGTTACATTTGCAGCCCCACTTAGCTTCTCCATCTTCTGCAAGGAATGGTATCCTCTGGTTATGTTAACCTCCTTCAGATCTCCACAACCTCCCCTGCCCCTCTCCTTATGCAGGTCGCAGAAATGCTAGAATGCTAGCGTTGTGACAAGAAGAATTCCCCCTCCCTCCAAAATTCATCAGTTTACTGATTCATTGAAGGAAGGAACACTTCAGGATTGTTGTTGGGTGGGCAGGGGGGGTTGTCTTCTGCAGGTTTCCAGGAATAGCTGATAAGCTACTTGGTAGTGCTTTGTTACAGCACAGCCCAGGGGTACCTGGCCGAACAAAGAGGAGGCCTTTGTCTTCTTTCTGTGTGGTGGCATTTACAGATACAAGTTGATAGTTTACCACACCGTTGGGCTGTCTACCAGTGGAGAATGGGATTGCAGACTAGCTCAGTAGTTGGATTCAGTTTGGTGCATAGTACTTCTTACTCCTTCAAGTCATGGCTTTTCCAGATCAGGATGGGGTTTTTTGTTTTTTCCACTCTGAGCAGAGCTTTACAGTATTCTATATCTTCCTCCCAATCCTTGAAGGTATTAATGGAAGTTATATTCCATTATTCTGGGAATGATTCAGATTCTGTGCTTTCTGCTGTGAAGCTTTGTTTTCTCCTAGTTGAGTGATAAACATCACTCATTTTCAAATTGACCCTGGCTACTCATTGTGGCTGATAGTAAAGTGGCAAAGAAGTGCTGACTCATGAATGGAGGCCACCCAACAGTGGCGGTTCAGCAGATCAAAAACTTCTTGTTCACCTTTGCTGAGAATCGTCTGTCCAAAGACCTTGGATTTCCCCAATTTGTAGTGCTATCCTTACTTAACAGGTTGTTTAGGACTCACCTTCTCCTTCAGTAGTGTCTCTCAAATGAGAAGTAAACCCATACTTTGCAGCTTAACCTAGGCTCCTTACTAGCCTTTGGGTAAAGCCTTGTTTAGAGTTATCTCTCAAGATTGGCCATCTGGCTAACATTGCCTCGTAGCACGGAATTAGCATTTGGTCCAGTCTTGGAAGGATGGGGTCTCTCTCTCTCTCTCTCTCTCTCTCTCTCTCTCTCTCTCTCTCTCTCTCTCTCTCTCTCTCTCTCTCTCTCTCTCTCTCTCTTCTGAATGTAGATCAAAGTCTCATGAACATTCACTTCCCAATTGTAGATTCAAGAGTTTTTTTTTTTTTTTTTGCTTGCTCCCACTGAGACTTTAGTGGTTCCAGACAAGATGCTTCTTGCACCCATTGCTATCCTTAAGGTACTTCACAAAGGACCCAGACTGTTAGGCTGGAGTACTGGCTCCTTTTCTTTGCCTTAGCTTGGCATAGGAGGAAATTCCAGGAACATCTTTCTGTGGCTTTGTAAGGTACTTGATGCATTTAATACTCCTTTGAGGAAGATGTTTGAGAATGCATGACGTAAGGGCATAGGACTGGCCTTAGCCCTTTTAAATGATTTTTGTGGTACTTCTGGGCATTGAAGGTAGGTGTCTAGGTTCTAGGCACCCCTTTCCTCATTCTACCAGAGGGACATCGCCCACAGGCCCCTAGATTTTTTTTTTGGTACCTGCAGTGGTTGCAGCTCTTCCTTGGGCGAGTCGGTAGAGTTGTGATCTTGCACTTGCTAGGCCCAAGTACGACTCTCCGGCCGGCTAATGAAGAGTTAGAGGAATTTATTTCTGGTGATAGAAATTCATTTCTCGCTATAATGTGATTCGGATTCCACAATAAGCTGTAGGTTCCGTTGCTAAGTAACCAATTGGTTCTTAATCACGTGAAATTAGTCTAATCCTTCGGGCCAGCCCTAGGAGAGCTGTTAATCAGCTCAGTGATCTGGTAAAACTAAGGTATACTTAACTTTGCAGTGGTTGCTCTTCAGATGGTAAAGTTACTCAGCTCCACCTGGACTGACTAGCAGCTTGCCTGAGTACTTTAGTTTGTGTAAGTCTTGGGTTTGAATACATAGTGACTAGATTCACTCCCTCTCCCCTGTTTTCATTCTGGATCAGTCAGAGTATAAGCTGGATCGGACAAGATACAGGTGCTCCACTTTGAGTATCCAATCTTAGCAATAGTGTCTTGAGAAGTTTAGCAGGATGGGAGGTTAGAGCTACTTGCTGGACTGATTTTGCATTTGACAGGGAGTAGCTTGAATTATTTACATGATTTTATGGTTGTCTAATGTTTATTTCTTACTTGAGTACTCTGGCCTAGGGTCTTACTGCTCTGATCAATCTTTTCACCAGATCAGGAGGAGATTACAGAAGTCATGACATTGCATGATTGCATGCACAACTGGGAGCATGACCTTTCCATTTGGCCTTCAACTCCAGCCAGTTGATAAATACCACCTCCCATGTAATCTGTAAGCTTCCTATTATAAAAGGTGCTTGTTTGTTTTCGGTAAGAGTAAATATGGAATTTTTGAAAGAAATTTGTTTTCCTAGGTACACAAACCAGAGCCTTTAAAGTGGCTAAACTAATCTCAACTGCTCTGCTTTGTCTTGCTGGCGAAGGAAAAGTGGCTAATATCAGTAGGTGGTTGAGGACATTCCCTAGCTCACCCCTCACCTTTGTTACTACCACTTTATCAGTCAACTACCTTGTTACTTGTTACTAAGTTCAGTGACTGTTCCAGCTCTCGTTGAATGATGTCTCATAGAAGGAAATTGTTTGTGTACCTAGGAAAAATACAAATTACTTTTAAAAACTTGTGATTTTTCATATAGTGTAATTGGTATGTGCATTGTACACAATTGTATAATATATTACATACACACACACACACACACACATACATATATATATATATTACACTGCCCAACATTTTTGACATTTTATATTTCACCTCTTTTCACCCCCCATTCCTATCTGGTCTGAACTTGGACTTGAAGGGCAACGGGAGGTTTATTCATCTCAGATTAGATACTAATATCTGTCATTTTTGACATTTCATTTTTCACCCCTTTTCATCCCCCTTCCTATTGGGACTGAACTTGAACTTTAAGGGCATTGGGAGTGTCACTATTCATCTCAGAGACCTCGAAAACTATGGATTAGACACTAATATCTATAGTTTTTGGATATTTTTACGTTTCTTACTTACAGTTCAATCTGGGTAGTTTGGCGCTGTGTGTGTGTGTGTGTGTGTGTGTGTGTGTGTGTGTGTGTGTGTGTGTACAGTACCAATGCAGACACCTGGGTAGTTGCTAGCTAACCATTGCAGTTGTGTGTTAGCCTAATTCCATGGTGTTTGGTCTTGTTTCCTAGTGTGAAGTACTTTGTTTGTAGAAGATATTTTGACCTCAAAGGAAACGGTGTGTTCTGAGGAAGCATTTTTGTATGAGAAAGTGGTGTTGAAGAAAAATTCAGATTCAAGAGTCATTATGTACTGCTGACTAAAAATGAGTATCACAGTCTGGTAGAGGAACTCAAGACCAGCAGCATCTACAAGAAATAAATCAAATCGGCAATATTACATCCTTGGACAATAAGTTCTTCAGTGTGGCGACGTTGAAAAGTGGGTTTCATGTATAAAAGAAAATTATACCTGAGAATACTGTCTATTTTCCGATGTCAGTATATAGTATTACCCCCTTCAGTCAATAGGTCAAGAAAATAGACCAGAATTTTAGCCACTTCATAAATTGTCTGCCATTTTCAGCTGGTTTCTAACTTGACTGAGTGAGCCAGGCAATTCATATACTGCCTGAAAAGTTCAGTCACTTCCAAATTGTCTACATTTGGATGTAGACTCTAAACACACACATACATATATATATATATATATATATATATATATATATATATATATATATATATATATATATATATATATATATATATATATATATATATATATATATATATATATATATATATATGTGTGTGTGTGTGTTATGTAAGTGTGTCACTAAACTCATAGACATGGCTATCTTCTGTGGCTGAAACACCCTTTAGAGCTGAATTTTAATGTATTACCAAATTGTGAGCGGTCTCTTGTATCAACTGATATAATCGGAAGACAACAGAATTTTGTGGTTAACGTTCAGTGCATATTAGTAGCTCTAGTTGGAAGCCACTCTGTACTTAGCATTGAAGTCTTGTTGTTTAAGCGTGCTGAGCTAGTTTTCTTGTGAGATAATCAAATATAAGCATTGTTACTGAGATTGTTATAAACTCCAAATTTGTACACAGTATGATATTAGCTAAAAGTTACATTAAGAAAAAATCTTGAATATGCATGCGGTCAATCGCCTATGGCAGGAGGAAAAATTTCCTTAAAGTCGGCTTAATGAAAGTTTGATGGACTAGTATAAATCATTTACACCTGTGCCCACACTGAAAAAAAAAATTTTTTTTTATGCTTTTCCTGCTGAGGTTATAACCATGAACTTCAGTTAAGTAGCTACAAACATATTGGTGAGACCACAGTAAGATAGCTTTAATCACACCACTGAGATCTTAGTGGTTACTCGGCAGAAGTAAAAGATTACTTCACCACACTTATCCGGGTTAATTATCCAGTTACTGTATTGTTCCAAGAGATCAAGAAAAGCGTATGAGTGAGTTGAAGGAACTCACATGAGTTTATCAGTGGTCCTGCTCTACTTTTTTTTCTAGTTTATACCTTCTCCTCAGAGGGTATGGTGTATGTGTTCTTGTGCTTTTACCAGGATAAATAAAAGGGACTTATTAAATTTTTGATAATACAATCTTTGATTAATTATTGTTAAACGCTCATGATGATATTTCATTTGGCTTCTGGTAGTCATTCTGCACTTAACTCTCATACATTTCAAGTCATTTTGCCTCTCAAATGTATAGATATTGGTATACAGTGGTAATATCCTTCAAGGACAGTAGTAAGAATACTGTTTATTATTACCTCAGGATCTCTCCATGATCTTGCCAATAGATGATAAAATTATTAAGTAAGTTGGATGGTTTTATCTCTATGAAAGCTTTCAGTTGATTTTTTCCAAAATAACTTTAATGTTCCACATTTCAAATGTAATTCAAGATTAACAAGCATATTGAATAATAAGCAATGAATATAAACTTCTTAGTCAAAGGAGAAACCTATTGTAGCTCAGTGTGGTATGGATTAATAGGTAACATACTTTTTTTGTCACAAACAAAATTGAAGGGAGAGTATACAAGGTTTTGCTTTGAAAGCTTATGATCAAAACAATACCACAAATGAAAGAGGCTTTGTTGCTGAATCATCTTTGGTATGCATTGGTAGTATGTTTAAAACAGACAAGTAGCCAAGATTTCTCATTGATAGAAGCATACACCAAGAATCATTCCATGTTTTTTTAATATATCACACAGATCGATAGTACAAATGTCATGTTTGTCACACATGATCTCCATAATTGTGCTAGAAACGTAGTACTTCATCGCATTCAAGCAGGGGTACAAACTTATTTATAACTTTGAGCAATGCAAGAAAAAAACGAAGTGATAACTCAATTTCAGTTTGTAAAATTAAAGACAAAGATCAAAGTTTAATGTTGAAGATAAAATCCATTGCCAAAATCTCCAGGTAGACAGAGTTATACTGACATAATTGTAGTGTAACTTGTTCTCGAAATTCGGGCATACATTTATGAGATCCATTGTGAGGGTATTTTTGTTGTTGCGGAACTGAAGATCATTCCACAGACCTGACCTACTTTGTCCTTAATTGCAAAATTGCTCATTTGACTATGCTAGATCGAAAGATTGTTGTTAGATGTAAATCCATTTGGGACTTCTTCTGCCCAGACCTTGAGGGAAACTGCTGAATTTATTTACAAAGGAAGAAGTCAGTTTTATTTGAGAATGCGTTCATAATCAGTTTTAATGAGAACTTAAGTCTGTGAAACAAGTGATGATACTCAACATTAAAGCATACTCCTTCACAAATAAAGGTTCCTTTTTAAAAAGCAGAGGTAAACTAACTTATCTAGAAATTGAAAACACTTATGAAATTTGCATCAGGTGAAGAAAATAATTTTGAAAGCTACTGAGAAAGCCCGAGGGGAGGAAATAACCCCTCCACCAGTAGCCAAAATCAGGCCAAATAGCCACCTGGCAAAACTTATTGGTTAGGTGCACACAAATTTTTTTATAATATATGCTTCACTGAAGCATGTATATAGTTGAAAATTTACCATGAGAAATCTCAATTAGAGAGAAGCACAAAGTTAATTTATGCATGTTCACCCAGTAGATGTAGGTGTATTAACTATTTAAACTTTTCCAGAAAACTTCAGAAATGTAAAACACTAAAATATTTAACCTCAAAACAACAAGTCTAAATTTATATATTAGCAAAATCAGACCAGAGCCATATAATGCTTGAGTCTACCGAGTGCAGTATCAATGTGTGTCCTTGAGGAATATGAAGCAAATGCTTTATGTTTACAGAGTACAAGTAACATAGTACAGTTCATTAGTAACCTCTCCTAGTATCATAATCAAGTCAATACCGTGGTGGTTTAAGAAATGCAATTCAAATTGTAACACAACAAAACTGCAGTAATAGTTTTTCAAATGTCAACTTTTGCAAATTTATTGAGAGCATTTATGCTTTACACTATTTATATACGCAAACATATAAGAGTCATGACATGAGTTGTTTGCCAGTTTAACGGAGTAATGATCAGAACCCATTGTTAATACTAAGGAGGTTTTATTGCCCGCCGTGGGACTTACTATCTCAGTTGCCTCTCAGCAGATGGTGCATATTTTGTCCGCTGACACAGTGCTGTCGAAAACCATAAACATTTCCAATTAAAAGTTGGCCACCCTCTTATATTCCACATGGATCTTCATGGGAAGCACAGAAGTGGTCATGTTCTGTGAAGTATCAAAGGGAAACCATACCTTTGTAACTGAGTGTGAAATGGAGTAGTACTAATCAGCTGTATTGATACAAATTTTAATGGGATAGATGCGATATATATAAGTACAAAAATAAGGTGATCCAAATCTGATTGGAAAATTATCCTATGCAGCAAAATCAGATTGAACCTTAAATAAATTTAAGTTCATTTTACAACAAATCTCTTAGGATCTGAGTTGATAACCTTGTTAAATGCAGTAAATATAATAGTGTAACTGGAAAAAGGGGATTGCCAACTAAAAGGTCATTTGACCAAAGAACTGTCATAATCAGTCGTTATCCTTCCAATTAGAGTTAATTGGCTTACTGAATCGATAAATGGGGGATTTGAATTTACCCAATAAGAGAACTTCCACCTCTCTGAAGTGTAAGTGTACCAATTATACTTTATTATAAAAATCTATGTATATCCCCCCATGAATATAATTTTTGTACTGCTGTATCTTCAAATGAGATAGGTCAGCATTAATTTCTTCAAGTTCAGTGAGGCTGATTTACGAGTTGAAATACTTAGGAAAAGTGGTCATGCATGTAATAAGAGAAGTAGGGATGCTTACCAATCAACCAAAGCAAACTCGATGGCATGGTTGTCTGTGCAGATTCCGAAAATAGATTGTCCTTCATCACAGAGACCCATTTTCTTCACTGAATGGCACACTTTATGAAGCAGTGAACTAAATAATGTCAAGGTAACCCACATTATACAAGCCACTGAGTTATTCCATGCTTCATATATGAAAGAAAATTGCATTGAAGTAATGTGGACGTCTTCAGATGAGTCACATTCATTTGAGCAACTGCATTTAGATACCAGTTCAACACTGAACAACACGTGCTTTTGTGACTTATAAATTTCAGCTTAAAGTGAAAATCAAGTCTGTATTTTGTACCAGTCAGTTTCTCAAATTATTGGTTCATTTCAGTATTCATAAGTCAGATATAAAAAAACTAACTACAGCCAATTGAGCCTGAAGGTCTCATTATTAAGCTGCAACCTATTAGTCAACAGTGCATTCGATTTTACGTACAGTTGATAATCAGAACCTGTTAGATTGAGAAATCATGAAATCTCTTTACCATGTTGACCAGTATCTTGTGAGGGCAAAGTAATGAAACCCTCAGACTTCCTTCTCTTTGGATACAGTTCTTCTTAAGTTGAATTTTGACATGCTGAAAAGGCATTTGACCTTGAAAATAGGCTCTGGTGATCAAGTTACCATAGCAGTAATCAGGAAAGTCTCATGACATCTGAACAAGTTACAAAAGTAAATTCATTTGAAAAGTCTAAAGATTTCACTGTGGTGGAATATATTAATAGTAATTAGATTAGGGATTATGAGGTTGTATCATTTATCAGGTATATTAGTTATATCTTATCAGGTACCTGGTAATTAGTCAAATACAGTAGCTTGTATGAATGATGGAGAAGGAAATTTGACCAGCAGCCTTACTCCCAGATAATATCTGAAAAGCAGAATGTGTGTGTGTGTGTGTGTGTGTGTTCTACCTTGAGCCATTCTAGTTTGGAAAGTTTCTTTAATATTTGGAGTGAATTATGATTTAAGTATTACTGTGTCCCGATTCTCAACGTTATTAAAATAATCGTAACTGTTTGCCTTTTGTGGGGATAATCAGTTACTATTGGAAATTCTTCATACCAAAAAAGTAAAAAATATAGCAGCACATAAGGTTAGTTATGTCTTGTGCGATATGAGGTGCCATATGTAAACAAAAGCCAGTTGCAATTGGATCATCCTTTGCTGCCAATATGTAGGCAACGCTTTATTTGCTATGGAAGTCTTAGTAGAAAAGCTGTTCAAAATGACGAGATAATGGGGGTTAGAACTAAAGAAATGCACAAGTAAATTTGGTCTCTGAAAAGGTTCAAATGTGTGTATATATAATATATATACATTATATATATACATGTGTGTGTGTATAATGAAGATAGGAGCATACACTCAAATGGCAGCCAAATTGGAGTAACGGAAAGGCATTTTTTTTAAATTTTATCCTTTCAATAACACGGCAACGTTTCATATCTCTTGATACTTTTCTCAGGCTGAAAAAGTGATGAACTTAAACAGTAATTGTGTATAAATGTTAAAGGACAGTTTAAAAAAAGGAGTCTTAAAAACATTTACAAGGTATTTAAAAAAGAACAGAACAAGGTATTTAAAAAAGAACAGAACCGCAGAAGAAGGCCAGGGCCAATACAAAAAACAAAAGACACCTACCCACACCGGTAGTGTAAAGCAAACTATTACAGACAACCAATGCAAGGGGTGGGGGGAGTATAAACAAAGATGTTACAGCAGGTACGTTAAGCAGTGAACAGCTGGGTGGAAGTTGATTGGTGATTAAGGGCAGGGACAGTTAATTTAATCATAATAGATTCAAGTGTGGTTAATTCTTCTATGTATCAGGTTCTCCCCACAATACTTTAGTATCTATATGTGTATTACAAATTTCAGTGTGATTTCTTACATTGGACTTCGGGCGTGATTTATAAATGTAAATGTCCTAGGTGTGATCTTGGCACTTACATTGGTTGTACCAGGAGGCTAATAAAAATCCGAATCTCCTCTCATCAGGGAGTTAGTTTTAGAGTGGGCTGTAGATTATCCAGTCCCGAGCAGTCCAATATAAGAAATCACAGTAAAATTTATAAAGGCCCCCATACACGCTCACACCAAATGTCAGTTAAACTGGCAAACTAGAGGCTTGCAAGCCAATTTGAGCGTGTATGGGGATAGCCTGAGCTGAATGACTGGCTTGTGATGTGAAGTGATGGAATGACGTGATTGCTGAAAAACTAGCCTTCAGTACAGTAACACTGACAACGAATTTCGTCGTGTGTGGGGAGGTGTGACATTAAGCTTCATTTCTAGCCTAATTTTTCATGAGTGCAGTGACGTCTGCTTCGCGGGAAGAGCAGGCTTTTTTCTGCAAGTGTTTTGAACTTTATAGAATGGAATGGAATATAGAGTTTAGGCCAAAGGCCAAGCACTGGAACCTATGAGGTCATTCAGCGCTGGGAAGGAAATTGACAGTAAAGGAGATTTGAAAGGTGTAACAGGGGGGAAAACCTCCCATTTGCATTATGAAATTATTGTTAGGAGAGGGTGGATAGCAAGATGGAAGAAAGATAATATGAATGGAGGTACAGTAAAAGGTATGAAAGAGGTTGCAGCTAGGGGCCGAAGGGACGCTGCAAATAAACTTTAGTAATGCCTACAGTGCACCCTGTGAGGTGCACTGTAAGGTAGTTCTGGGTTAATGACATTAACCCAAAATTACCTCACTTTTATGGTCTTCCCAAAACTCATAAAGATATTCTTCCATTCGGACCTATCATCTAATGCGCCGGAGCTTTCAGTTATAAAATTTCTAAGTGATTAGCGGGCATCCTTTCTCCTTTCATAGGCACATTTTCTCCCAGTCACATTAACATTCTGAAGATTTCTGTCACAAATTCAAAGAAGCACGTATACCACTTCACAACATAAAACTTTTAAGTTTAGATGTAGATTCACTATTCACAAAAGTACCAGTACAGGACGTTCTACAGTTTTTGAGGGAAAAATTAGCCCCCTATTCAGATCATTTCCCACTATCCCTAGATGAAATAAGAAAGTTAGTTGAATTATGTGTGTCAAATAACATCTTTTCGTTCGGGGAGTCATTCTATAAACAAAAATTCGGGTGCAGCATGGGCAGCCCTTTAAGTCCTGTTTTAGCCAATCTATACATGGAATATTTTGAAACTGTAATAATAAATTAACTGTCCCTGCCCTTAATCACCAGTCAACTTCCACCCAGCTGTTCATCGCTTAATGTACCTGCTGTAACATCTTTGTTTATACCCCCCCCCCTCACCTTCCCCGCATTGGTTGTCTGTGTCAGTTTGCTTTACACTACCGGTGTGGGTAGGTGTCTTTTGCTTTTTGTATTGGCACTGGCCTCCTTTTTCTGTTCTGTTCTTTTTTAAATACCTTTTAAGTGTTTTTAAGGCTGTCCTTTTTTTTAATTGTCCTTTAACATGGTGTTAAGTATATAATGTGTATACCTTTTATTGTTTATAGACAATTGCTGTTTAAGTTCATCGCTTTTTCAGCCTGGAAAATGTATAAAGAGATAGGGAACGTCGGCGTATTATTAAATGGATAAAGGAAAATGAATGCCTTTCTGTTACTCTAATTTGCTATATATATATATATATATATATATATATATATATATATATATATATATATATATATATATATATATATATATATATATATATATATATATATATATATATATATATATATATATATACAGTATATGTATATATATTATATGTATATATATATATATGTATATATATATATATATATGTATATATATATATATATATATATATATATATATATATATATATATATATATATATATATATATATATATATATATATATATATATATATTTCTGGTTCGTTCTTCTCAGGTTGTCGTATGTCTAAAGAAGTTGGAAGAAACTGAAAATCGTTAACTGCTTAACATTAAAGTTTTTGAACATCGAATTATCGCTTCTGAGTGAATAAGATAGAAAATCAACACACAAAAATCATAAGAAAACCTGATGATTTTTTAATGCTCTGGGTGCATTGAAAACGATGTAAACTGCATTAGGTTCCAATTGAGTTTTACATCAAAAACCTTCAGAAAATTATGATTATTCTGCCATTTTGTTGTCTATTGGGTCATTGCTGAGTCGTGAAGTTATTTCAAACAGTTAGCTTGCCCAGGTAATTCGGTGCAGTTGCTCTCAGGTTCCAACTTCTTTTAGACTTGTATGGCCCAGTGGGTAACCAACTTCGAACATCGTCAGAAATTATTTCTGTTCCAAGAGCCGATGATTCAGAAATTTATTTCTGTTCCACACGTGGAAATAATTTATATATGATGAATATATTTATATATATATATATATAATATATATCGAACGTATATATATTATATGTATATATATATATAATTATATATTATATGTATATATATAATATATATGTATATATATATATGTATATATATACTGGGGACTATTATATATATATATATATATATATATATATATATATATATATATATATATATATATATATATATATATATATATATATATATATCCATTTTAATGTATACAAACTTCATGACCGATTCATGCTATTAATAGAAAATGATGGTTGCTTGCCCATTTTAGATATTGTTTTGTGATGCGAACGTTTTCTGTGTAAATTTATATTCAGAACAACAAATAATTTGACTTAAGCACATTATTCTCTAGGACATCTTGTTAATATAAAATCTCTGTATTCATTGTTCCTGCAACATTTAGTGTTGTCAGTCTTTAATTCTTGGATAACGAATTACAGAACATCAAAAAAATAGATGGGATTTATGATATCCACCTTATATTTTTTTATATTTATTACAATAAAGCTGTGAAGGCATTTTGTAATAAAGATGACTGGAAGGAAGAATTACTAAAAACACCCTTTGTTGTCTTCTGTTGACTTTGAATTAATGAAGTCAGCATTGAAAATATTCATATAATACACAGTAAAAAGCATGGTAATGAGAAATTATCCTCATCAGATTAGCTACATTGTTTATTTATAAAATCCATGAAGTGGACTTTGATTAGTTTTATTTGGGTCAGACAAGTAACGATTAAATGTCAGCATAAATTAGCATGAATATCAGATAGAGCTCGCCAGAAGAATAATGCTGTTTTTTAGCACATAATTGAAAAATCACTTAAGGTTATTCTCATAATAGTATCATAATCTAAGCCCACACTATCCACGCTTCACCATGTTTTGGACGATGTTCAAGGAGATTTAAAAGAGAAACTAGAGAATGTCAGTACAAATCCTTGTTAATTTCTTTTGCCTCACCAAGTTTCATCCAAGTACTATATATATATTATATATATATATATATATATATATATATATATATATATATATATATATATATATATATATATATATATATATATATATATATATATATATATATATACATACATACAGTATATACATATTATATAAGCCATAATAATTTCTGTATACAGTGCTGTATACATGTTATAACCATATATCTCAGATACTTTTTCTGTACAGTATACCTGCTCAACCATATAGGGTCTGAAATATATGGTTGCAATGTGTACATATAGTGTTTTTATGGGCCTTTTTCATCTTCATAGTGTGTTGTTGGATTAGAGTAAAAGACATTCATATGATTTATAAATATAAACACACACACACACACAGTTAATTGTACTAGTATATACAATAAAGGTGAAATTGCCCATATAAGTAGAATAAAGTGATAATAGCATAATGTATATATACTTTTTCCACTATTAATGTTGTGGTAATGTATTAAGGTTTATTTATCAAGTAAGATGTACTAGACCGCAGGCAGTTTGAATTGATTGGGTTTATTTTTATTGTTTACAAAATACTCAACTAACAGATTTGCTAGAACATGGCAGATAATACTGCCAGTGCTACACCCAAATTTCTGTTTATGATAAAAACCTGAAAATTGCCACTGTTGGTCTAAGTCCAGATGTCCATACCAGACTTCTTAACCCCTTCAACCCTCTATCAAATCCTTTGGCAAGGGTCTGTGCTGATACAAAAGACAGCAGTTCAATGAAAGTATGTCACTGGAACAAAGTTAATGACGGTTTAAGAGTTTTGTAGACCAAGCAAGAAAGTATTGGCATATGGTGCCAGTTTGCTATTTAAAAATGCTAACATCTTTGATAAGCACCTTGGTAAATAGAGTATCCATCATCAAGACCTAATCACTTTATATTGCGGAGGGAAATATTTATATTTCTTCATTTTATGCATGAAAAATCTTCTTAGTGTTTTATATGAGAGGGGTAGAAAAGAGCACATTTAGAAAAATGGAGTATCCTGCTATGACCTGTCATTTATCAAGGTGCTCATTGAAATTGATCAAATTTTTGTCCAACAAATTTCCCTTCAAATAGTGACCTTTACCTGTTGGGTTTAGAGAAGACATTGAAACTTGTGTAGGCTAATTGCGGTACAGCATATGTTGTGATTTATTTCCTGTACTGGTGGTTTTTATAAAAAGAAAGTTGTAATGTGGCATCCTCTCAGCTGTAATCTAGCAAATCTACATATGAAATACTTCTACAGTAAGAAGATACCCCGTTATGTCTTTAGAAATGCTTGGATGAAATATAAGATAGCTCTTGCCTTTCTGAATCTGATCTGCAGAGAGTTCAGTACATTTGCTGCCTAATCAAATAACCATTTTACCTAGCATCAAAGTCAAAGTGAAGGTGGAAAAAGATAGCAGGATTTCTTCACCAGATTTACCAATTGTTAGGTACATCACAAAGTACACGTTCACATTAATTTTTGTGCTTACCATCATATTTTGTTATAAATTTAGAACTAACAAGCAGCTTAGTTTCTAGAGGCAGTTTGTAGGAAAAAGTGATAAATAGATAAATAAATATGAGGGAATAGAAAATAAAACTGGTACACATCTGAATTTCATGTGTGTCAGTTTTATTTTCTGTTCTGTCAGTTTTATGAAAAATGCAGTTAGATTGTAGAATCTCAAGTAGATAAAGTAATTCAAAAATCAGGGAATCAACTTTGTTCATTGCTCATATGTGCAGTTATAAAAAGAATTATTTGGGATGAGTCTTACCATTAGGGTGTGATCAAAATTAAAAGAATAACATTTGGCTGATCTAGATGAACAATCTATAATCACCTGTTTCCCACTAGGTAGCATTGGAATGTTTAATGTCTTGTCAGAATTCTTCATGCCATGCCCTTGTCCATACAGTGTGAATCAGCTGTAAGGATTTTTACTATTTTTGACAGTTTTTCTACCAGACTTTATTGTGCTTGTTTTCTGTGATGTCATCAACAGCAAGCAGATATTAGGATTAGGTTCTATATGAAGAATGATTATCCTTCATTTTTTTAAGAAATTAATTGCGTGCATTGCCCTGCTTTTCCCTCTCTTTTACCAATGATGAATCTGTTGATTGGCTTTCTTTTTGCATGGTTCTACCTTGGCTCCTGTTAAAATGAGTATGAAGCTAAAGCTATCTGGTTCTGTAAAGGTCCATTATGAGTATTCCCCTTAAAGCTGGTTCTCGGAATGCCACTGCTTCGGTTTCCAGTTTTATGAAGCTGCATAGAGCTGTGTTTTTGACAGATACAATGTCAGATTTTCAACCTTCCTCCATTCAAGATGCAAGTTTTTTCAAGTTGCTTCCCCCTTGGAAGTGAAGAGCTTTCCAATTGATAAGCTACTTTGCCCTAATATTAAGGCAGAAGTACTTATGAAGTTGGTATATCATAGACTACACCAGGTTAAAAATTAATTTTATAAATTTTAGTCCTGAAGGGGCAGCAGTTCTTAGTAAGGCTCTTTGGATTATTAACCTTACCTTGATAGATGTATTTCTGAAACTTGGAGAGGAGTGTCTTACATTTTTACATCTGTTTCAAAACCAATGGTCAGTAGCTGTATTTGGCATGTCTCGTCGTTTCCTTAACCTAAAAGTGTTTAAGGCCATTGCCAAAGATGTCTTGATTCAGGAGAATAGAGAATTCTTAGAACAGTCTTTGAAGTCTTCCCTCCAGTGTCCTGCACCTACAACCTTTTCCACATGAAAGTTCCACACAGAACATCAGCTCAGACCACCTAAGGGTTTTTCAGCTTCAGTTAGATCTTTTGTTGTGATCAAGGCTCACATTCTATGTGAAAAAATCACAAAGGCACAAATAACTGATGTTTTGAGCTCTAAAGGTCAACTAAGAAGCTGTGTGAGTTCTGGAGTGTCTGGCATAGCTTCAAGAAGAACCTTGTGTAGATGGTTCTCAGGGAAGGATACTTTGTACCTTATCATTCTTCCACCTCTGTCTGCATTCCCAAAAATCTTTCTCACCCCACTCTTCCACCTCTGTCTGCATTCCAAAAATCTTTCTCAGCCCACCCTCTTCACACAGAGAAGTTCTGAGTTTTGATGGAGGAGATCAGACAGTTTATGCAAGGAGGCCATCTAACCAATTTTAGACTAAGCACTGAGGCTTAACCATTGACTTTTTCTTGTTCCATAGGTCTTGGGAGAGCTGGAGGCCAGTATTGGACATTGTCAGTCGCAACAGGTTCATTCATTTTACTCTTTCTTCAATGGAGTCATTCATATTGGCCTTGGCGGACCTGGAAGGGTGACTAGATGTTATCTGTCGATATGCAGAATGCATACTTCCATCCCAATCCATCCTCAGTCAGGGAAGTACCTATGCTTTGTCCTCAAAGGGAATGTCTTTCAGTGTAAAGCTGTGTGTGTTGGTCTGCATTAGCAGGAGAGAGTCTTCTGCTAGGAGTCCTAGTTCTAAACTTGGACAACTGGTCAGTTTGCACAAACTCATTTCAGGCAATCTTGAAAGTGAAGGATTGTCTTCTGCGTCTGGGCCGAGAGACCCTCGACCCTTAAAAGCCTTGAGCCAAGAAGAGGCTTCCTCTTTGGGGTCACTTGGAATCTTTTGTGAAGTTTGTTACTGTGGTCCATCTAAGATGACCAATTAGTTGTACCTCAAAAACTCCTGGGTCAAGTCTCGTCTTCTGGACTATTCCAGTCATAATTTCTTCGTTAGTGTGGAGATCAGTCAAGACTGCTGATGGGTCTGCCTCTAGATCTATAGAGCCCAGACCTCCTATTGTCTGTGGTCACTTCAAGGACAGGTTAGGGAGCCATTCTGGAGAATATAGAAATTTTGGGGAGGTGGACTGCATAAGAGAGCAAATGCATACAAACAAAACCTAGATCTTTTGTCAGGCTGGAAGGTCTTATGCAAGCAGAACATCTAATCAGAGACATCATCACAGTTTACTTCAAAAATTCAACCTCTCTTTCTTACAAGAATACAAATCAAGAAATATGTTCAGGCTGGCAGACAAACTTCTTTGGACAGAGTCAACAAACATCATTCTTGTACCACAGTTCATCTCAGGGAGAAAACACAAGTCATGTTTTTGGAAACCAACTTGGCAGGTAACGGCAAGTCCTCTGTCAGAATGTTCTCTTCATCTGCAAGTATTTCAGAAGTTGTGGAACCTTTGGTGAACCCCGAACATCGATCTTTTCACAATTGCCCAAGCACAAAACTCCCAGTTTACTTTGCTCCATCCCAGTATCACTGATATGGATAGTCGATGCTTTCCTTCCAGATTTGTTGAATCTAGACCCTTATGCTTTTCCTCTACTTATTTCCTTTTCAAGGAAAGTTTTCAGCAAGTTGTGAGTGTCCAAGAACTCAAGCCATTGTTAGCTCTTGTTGGCCCTGTAAGGAATGGCTCCCCAAGCTACCTCTTCTGGAGGTAGAAGTCTTCACCTTCTGCCAATCAGGAAAGATCTCCTTAGGCAGTCAGTTGTATTTGAGAAGATTCCATCAGAGTCTCCACATGCTTTATCTGACTTCATAGAGATTTAATCTGTCTCTTGCAAGTAAGAAGCCCTTCAAGAGCTGCTAGGGAACCAATCCTTAAGTTTAATAGGCTCTTCATGTTAGACCTTATCAACAACAGTGGTTAGTTTATTGATCTTGGTGCTTGTTCTGAGGGATTTCCAGCACCTGTACCTATCTAGAAAACCTGATCAAGTTGTTCTGGTATCTAGGGTAATTGGAGCAACTTCCTGTTGCGGGGCTTTAAAGTATATAGCTTTATGTTGTCTTCTGTTCTGAGACACTAACTTAATTATCAGTTCCAACTTTGAATGAGGTCTTCCAAACTTTTGAGCTGGAATCCCTAAAATTTTACTATTATTGTTTAGGGTGTAATTTGGATGTAGCCCTTAAATTTGACGTTACCTCGGTTTGAGCCTTTAGAAAAAGCTTCCCTTACGAACTCAACTTTCTTGTAAAGCTTCGTTCAAGTGGACACGTGCCTTTTATTTCTTTTATCCCATTGTTTTAGGGCTAAAAACAACATCAAAGCAAAGTGCCTTTCCCAACTTTGTGAGTGCCCAACTTAGCTGCTTTAGTAGGCAGTGAAGAGAAAGTCCTGCTATGTCCAGTTGTAGCTCTAAGGATTTATCTAGGAAGATGTAATCCTTGAAGAATAGTTCAGACTTGATTATTTGGGATGAATCTCACTGTTAAAGTTGGCTTACATATCTGCACCGTTTGATGCTATCAGCATTGAAAATAAACAAAAGAATAACACTTGGCTGACCCAGTTGAACTGTCTATGATCACCTGTTTTCCCACCAGGTGGCTTTAGAATGTTTTGTGTAGTCATAATTTTTCCTACTGTGTCCTTGTACACATGGTGTGATTCAGCTATAGCAGTTTTGGATATTTCTGGCTATTTCACCTATACGGTATTGTGCTTGGTTTTTTTATTTTGAGCTATGTCATCTACAGCAAGCAGAGATAGAAGCATTAGGCATTTTAGGAACAGGCTTTGTGTAAACCAGAAGTATTCAGTTATCCATGATGGACACAGTTGTGTTACTTGTAGGGATAATGAGTGTGATTTTTCCTCTCTTTGTGAAGAATGTAAGGAGTGGTCTGATCAGAGGATGAATAATTTTGTGAAGGGCTGGAAGATATGAGAAGCCAATAGGTTATGTTGACATTTAGTAAGGTCCAGCCATAAGTCTACTCCATCTGTTCCTTCTTCTGCTGGTGTTGCTTCTCTCACTCCTCCACTGCCCAATAGGTCTGATTCCTCTTTCACTCTTGCTCTTGTCTTCTAATGCTACCCATGTGGTTTAGGAGAAAAAAATAGTTAACTTGAAGATATCAGTTTGCTGCTGTTATCAGTTAGGCATTAAACCGAGTATGTTGTGGATGAAGATCACAGTTTCCCCCATAGTGATCGACCTATTGTGGCCCCCCCCCCACAAAACATAGGTGTCAGACCCTTTGCCTGTTTGTAACCCGTCCTCTGGACTGCCCTGTGTCAGTTGGTCTTCTCTGCTGACAGAGAACTAAGAAGTGTCTTGGCTCAACACTTCTTAGCATCAGTGAAAATGAAGCAGAATAAATGTGACCAAAACAAAAGGCAAAATTATCATGAAAAGAAACATGAACCCACCTCTCTCTTAACTGTCTGCCATCTTAAAATCAGTTGGTTTAATGAAAGATTTATTTGGTAGAGTTAAGAGCTTGTGCCAACCGACATGCGCATTAGCATTATCTGGTGAGAGTGACAGTGATGTGTGTGATCCTGTCAAGTTATCTATGGCTATTAGACCCAGTATTTCATTTACTTCGGTAGTTTCTGAACCGCATGGGAGTACTTCAGTTGCTCAGTCTGTTACTTGGCCTTTCTTCCTTCCATTTCTGATGTTAACCATCCCCCTCTTGCACAATCCCCCTCCCCTCTTTTTGCCATGTATTCCTCACCGTTTGACAACCGTACCTCTTTATATTGATGGCCCTTTCCCTTCTGCCACTTCTTGTGTTGTGCAGATGACTCCTGCTATACCTCAGGTGGGTCACCTTTAAAGATGAGTGATTCATTTACCACAGTGATGTCATGCGAGGGCCCCTCTATCCTCTCATTGAACCATCTCTCTCCCAGCCATATTGTGAGTCACCCACTCCCTCCCAGCCATCTACCACTTTCCTCCCTTCCACATCCTGTGATGTCATTGCTGCCAGTCATGGGGTCATTACTGTCTCAAGCCCCTGCTGCTCCACCATCTCAGTATGTGGATTTGCTGGTTGCTGCCCCCCTTCTTCCATTATGCTTGACGAATTACTACCCCCAACTCTAGTGATTTTCTATTGGTTTTTGAGCACTTGATAGATCGTGCTGCTTTGCTTTCCCCCTTTTTACCAAGGATGAACCTGTTGATTAGCACATGCTTTTGTCTGCTCCTACCTCAGCTTCTGTTCAGGAGAGTTAAGAAGTTTAAGATATCTGATTCTGTTAAGGTGCATTTTGAGGCGATATCCAAAGTTTTATCCCTTAAAGCAGGTTGTTTTAATGCAATTGCTGCATATTATGGCACAGGATCAATGCAGATCTGTCCTCCTCCTATTCAAGGCACTGTTTTTCTCAAGTTGCTTGACCCAATAAAGTGTAGAGCTCTCAAAACAGAAGGTGATTTGACCTGATAGTGAATCAGAAGTGCTCATGAAGTCAGCATTTCACTCTATTGAAACCCTTTCCTTTGTGGAGTCTTTGCTAAGCATGACTGCTCATTTACTGTCCCAGGTGAAACAGCACATTACTCCAGAAGGAGAGACAGTTCTTAATGATGCATTAGATTTTTTTCCTTGCCTTGATTGAGCTATTCCTGATGATTCAAGAGAAATGTCACATATTTCTACTAGCTCAATTTTAAAGAAACAGGAACAATTGTGTTCACATTTATTGTGTAAATTAGCACCAGCGCAATGGTCAACAGCTGTTTTTGATGTACAGTACCTCATCATCATCTCCTTAACCCTGTATGTAAGACCATCGCTGTAGATGTTTCAGATCAGGAGAGTAGACAAATCTCAGCACAATCTTAATTTAAAGGTCTTCATTAAAGTGTCCTGCACCTACACCTGTAACTGTCCTACACCTAGTTTTTGTGCTGAATAGCAACCAAAACTGTCCTCAACTTCATCCACTCCTAGTAAACCCTTTTGAGGTGGTCAGGTCTCAAGTTATAAGGAAGAGAATTGCAAAGGCAACAGTAACTGGTGGTTTGAGCCCTCAAGGTACAGTAGGAGGTTGTCTACAAAGCTTTTGGAGTATGTGGCAAAGCTTTGAAGCAGAAGCTCAGATGGTGAAGGTTCTGAGGGAGGATTACATCATGTGTTTTGTTACACTTCCTCCTCAATTGGCATCCCCAATATCCTTCCTGTCTACCGTCATTCCTTCCTGTCTACCGTCATCACGCAGAGAAATTAAGAGTACTGATGGGGAGAGTGTACAGTTGTTACACAAGGAGGTGATCGAGCCAGTGTTAGACAAGTCAGTAGGCCTTTACAGTACCTTTTTCTTGTTCCCAAGACCCCTTGGGGCTAGAGACCAGTACAGCACTAGACATTTCCAGTCTCAGTAAGTTCAGTCACCTGACCCCCTTGTTGATGGAATCATCCAGTTCGGTCGTAGCAGCTGTCCAGAGGAGAGACTGGATGATTTCTGTTAATACCGAGGATGCAGTTTGTACTTCAATATCCCAATCCATCCTCAGTTGAGGAAGCATCTTATCTACACTTTTGTCTTCAAAGGGAAGGTCTCCAATTCAAAGCTGTGTTTTGGTCTGAGCACTGTACCAAAGCTATTCACCCATGTTTTGGCTCTGTTAGCTTGAAGGAGTCATCTGCTTGGAACCCGAGTTCTCCTATACATTGACAACTGGTTACTGTAATTCTCACCAAATCGTTTCAGGCATTCTGATCAGTGTCAACAAGTCTTCGCATCTTTCAACCCAGTCAGTTGTTTATGCAGGGATGAAGGTCAGTGCTCTCTCTTTTTGGGTTTTTTCCGACAGAGAAATGAGTAGACAATTTCCAGCTAGGAAATGGCTGTCTCTTTTGGGCCACATGGCCTCTCTGGAGAAGTTTTTAACATAGCCAACTTATTAATGAGACCAATTCAATTTTATTTCAAGAACTCTTGGGCAGTTGATGTTCCTCTTCTTTTACCCTCCAGGAAAGATCTGTCTCATTTGAGAAGATTCCATCAAAGCCTCCGCATGCTTCATCTAATCGTGTAGAGACTGTCAGCTGTCTTACGAGCTAGAGGTTTTTCAAGAGCAGCTGGGAATCAGTCCTGAAGTCTAGAAGGCCCTTGACTGTTAGCCCTTATCTACAACAGTGGTCAGGTTATTGATCTTGGTGCTTGTCCCGAGGAATGTCCAGCACACATCTCTATAGATAACCTGGTGAAGTTCTTCTGTGTTGTCTTCAGTTTCGCAACATGCTAACTTGAATATCGATCATGATTTAGATGTGGAAGAGGTGTTCTAATCTTTTGAGCTGGGAATCCCAAAATCTTCTTATCTTGGTTTAGGGTGGAATTTGGACATAGTCTTTATATATTTAGTGTTACCACAGTTTAAGCCTTTAGACAAACTTCCCCTAAGCACGTAACTCTAAAGACACTTCTTCTTTTAGCTCTTGCTACAGCTAAGCATATTAGTGAACTTTAAGCCCTGTCTTGTAATGTAGGCTTTGTTGAAGGGGCTGCCTGTCTCTTTTCTCCCATTGTTTAGGGCTAAAAATGATTTCAAAGCAAAAATCCTTCCCAGATTTGTGTGGCCAATTTAACTGCTTTTGTAGGCAATGGGCAATGAAGAGTAGGCTCTGTTATTCCATGTTAGAGCTTTAAGGATTTACCTGGACAGACTCAAACCTTTAAGAGGAGGAGTTAAAAATTGTATCTAGTGGTAGGAGGCACAATCTTATGTCCAAGAATGCTATGTCATATTTTCTATGTTGCTTAATTTAGTCAACACACACAGTTGAATCTTGGTGTTTTACCTCTTTTGAAAGTAAAGCCTCAGGACAGCTGTTCTGTAATCATGTCCTTCAGTTTCTTTAAAAATGTTTCTCTAGAGAAGTTTATCAATATAGCTCAGTGGGCATGGAGCTCAGTTTTCCTTTGCATTATTTGCTAGATGTTGAAATTTTGTATGAGAATTTTAAAACCCTTAGTCCTATCGTCACAGGGGAGAAAATTTTCTCCTGAATCAAATACAAGAGTAATCTTCCTTTCCCACCTATCATTAGTTTGTCAGGAAATCCTGTTGTCAACTGTGGGGAGCATGAAGGTACACACTGGTGTATAGGAGCATAACTTCATATCTAATAATAGTAGTTGTCTTTAGTTTTGGACTGTCACTGTAGGCTTTGTGGGCTTTCAGCTCTGTTACAGGAGTCACTGGTACTCCATTTTAAGAAGCTTTTCCTCTCTTGAAATAAAGCTGTAGTTTGCATGGCTGAGATGTTCTTTTTGGCTGCTCTAATTTAGTAGTCAGCCAACTTTAACAATAGGTGAGATTCACTCCAAATAATGAGACTTTTTTGATGAAGTTATTTGGATGCTTACCTACTGTTAAAGTGGAAACCCACCCAGCCTCCCCACATTTTAGTGAATGGTCAGAAGGAATTTTGATGAGCGCAAACATTCTGATGTCACTTGGTGGGAAAATAGGTGATTATAGGCAGTCATTCCAGGTCAGCCATATGTTATTCTTTCGTTTATTTTGAATGCTGATAGCTCCTAACAGCACAAATATTTAACTTTAACAGTAGGTAGGTAGGTACCCAAATAATTAATTTTATCATAAAAATTCTCATTCCATGGTGTTAGGAGGCCAAACACTCCTGTGTTCAAGAATGCTGAGTCTTTTTTTCTACGTTGCTTAATTAAGTCAGTATATGCAAAGTCGAATGCTGATCATTTGACATTTTATAAAGTAAATTCACACAATGTCTGTGCCGTAAGCGCGTCTTTTTATTTCCTTTGAAACCTTTCACTAGAGAAGGTTGTCAATGCAGCTCAATGGATGTGGAGCTTTGTTTTACCTTGATTTGTTTGCAAGACATTAAATTTTGTATGAGAAATGTAAAGCCCTTAGTCCTGTTGTCGCAGCGGGAATGTTTTTCTCCTGAACCAAATACAATACAAGAGAATCTTCCTTCCTCTCTTAGCTTTAGATTGTAAGGAAGTCCTGGTGTTGAGCTTGGGGAGCATGACAGTGCACATTAGTGTATAGGAGCGTGCCTTTACAGTACAGTATATCTGAAGATGGTCATTATCTTTAACTCTGAATTATCAGTTATGTGCTTTTTGACTGTGGCACAGGAGTCACTTGTACTGTACGAGATTGAGTCCTTTTTCTATGTAAGGAGCCTCGACAATTCTCGTTATGAGGCCCTTACACCCTTCTGTAGATCCATCTGGTTACAGTACTTACCTGGGAGGATCACACAACAGGCAAGAATGTTTAAAAGCTTTTCCCTTTTAAAAAATCTTTTAATTCACTTGGCTGAGCAGATGTTTTTCTGGCTGCGCTAACCCACCATCCTCATTCAATGACAAAAGTAATTACAGTATTTGGATACTTAACTACTGTTAAAGTGGAAACCCACCCAGCCTCCCCACATCTTAGTGGGTGGTCAAGAAGAATTGTGACAAGAACGTAAACATTCCAACACCACCGTGGAAAACAGATGATTACAGACAGTCCTTCCAGGTCTGCCAAGCGTTATTCTTTTGTTTATTTTTAAATGCCGATTGCACCTAACTGCACAAAGATGTAAAGAGTCTTAATAGTAGATAGGTGTCAAATAATTAATTTTAGCATAAAAATTTTCATATTGTACATAGGATCATTAAAGTGTAATTTCAGTTATATTTAATATTGGTTTAAATACAAGTAAAAGATATCAAATTGTGCATTGTACCCTTCCTGATGTGATTGTATCGTTTTAGTAATGAAATTTTTCTTTGCAGGGAGATAAGGAGGAAGATAATACTGGTGTGTTGACAGAAGATCAGATTATGTGGAATTTATTTGCACACAGATTTGACCATCTCATCATCCAGCTTTTAACTTGTGAACAACAGGTAAGATGTCTAATTTCTTTTAGGATTATATCTCAGTCCATTTTCTTCTTGAAATTGTATTTATATATTAGCATTATTACTTGTCTTTTGTAAAGAAAATACATGACTGTTGTCACATATAAGAGAATAATCCTTGCCTTTTATGTAGATGCCAATCATCAGGTACCAGGTTTTGTTTACATATAAAATGTTGTCAGTCAGTGAATTTATATACTGTATTGCAGGTGTATAAATTTATACTGAAAGAAACTTTGCAAACAGCACATTGAAGATTGTTTTTTGTAATGTGTTAATGTGCTATTCACCTGGTGTTCTATATTCTGCAGTGAAATTTATTTATGAAAAAGTTTATACAAATAAATGACTTTGATGTGTCATAGATCAATACCACCACATGAGATGGTGTATTGTGTATTGCTTTAATGTAAAGCAGAATTGTCATATTTTTTTTTAGATAAGTTTCTTGTTCAGATGCTTGTTGTTCTGCTTGATTAGTTTGGAGGTTAACAGCAGAAAGATATTATTCCATATTCATTTTTTTAATGTAAGTTTCATGTTATTCTGATCGCTACTCTCTTTCTTTCAGCATTTATGGAATATAACAATGGTCCAACTAGTTTCACTGATGTATCGTGAGCAGCAGCAGACAACTATTCGAAAGTTGATTAATGAGTGGCTGGAGTTATCACTTGCTGAGAGTTCAGAAGATGATGAAAACAACCCAATGACCTCCTCATCTTCAGTAAGTCTTCAACATAATGTTTTGCTCTGACAATCATCCATTTATTGATGAATGTGGATACTATTTAAACATAACTAGATTATTTATTTTTAAATATTAAACGCAATTATGTAGCATAATAAAAATTAACATGATTCACCTCGCAAGAAATGCATCCAAATACTATGCAGTAATGTCTTTATGGGATGAATTAAAAACAAAGCTGAGAAAGAGACATAGAGCCTTATGCAGATTGAAATAAAAAAAAAAAAAATAAACATCAGTAATAAACTGGTACTTACTGTAAACACAACATAAAATTGAGACAGTGAGCCAGTCGTCTGCCTCCCGGTACCAGCCAATCAGAGGTCGCCAAACAAACGTCTCTTAGGCCCAAGAATCTACCTTAAGTGAATCGGCTATAGTAGGACAAAGGAACTGCAGCCCTTAGGAAAATCACTTTGGCTGTTTGGCGAGTAGATACATGTCAACAATGTGTGAAATTTAAAACCAAACATTGCAAATTTTTTTATTTTTCTTATTTTAATTTTTAATATTCTCCAGTCACCCATAACTAAACTGTGGAAGCTGAATCTGTAGATAATGTTGGATAGCTGAATTAATTATAAAAATCAAACAATGAAATATTTATCTATCAGATATATACTATATGAGAGTAAATCAGAGCTGAATTATAATTCCAGCAATTGAATACTTGTCTTCATTTTCAATTGAAGAATACATTGAATCATACCTGTATGTTGGTGGGTTGATTACTTGTGGTCTTTGGCGAAGAAAAAGCTTGTCACTCACTGCCTAGAAGTAGCAATACAGGAAAAAACCTATCCTTGCTTGTCAGATGAGCAACTGTAAAGAAAATTTCCGAGATTCTATGATCTGAAAGATTTCAGCATATCTTTGTGCAGACATCAATTCTTTTTTATTGTTTTTAAACTGCTTTAACCCTTAAGGGATGGGCTAAATATATATTAAGCACACCCCCAGACCAGGCAGGCTTTAAGTTTGGCCAATTTAAGAAAAAAATACATGAATGGAAAGAGGAAGATATGCAAATGTGCATGGTGTAAAAAAAAAAAAAAATCAAAAATTTTTTGTGTGCCATCCACGGGAAGTTGAAAATGACTATTTGCAACCCTATGTGGGGCCTCTTTTACAAGACACTTATAAAAATATGTTAATTTTACAGTTATATATGTTTTTTCTAATAATTTGTTTTATTTTATTTTGTAAAATTATAATTACAGCTCACACATCATAAGAGATAAGAACTAAAATCAGTAACAAATTCTGAGCATTGTACTGTATATTTAATGTAAAATATTTATAAGATTTACTGAGATAGGGAGATGTAGTACCTTTTTGGGAGGTATACATGTTTTTTCTAATATTTCTTTGCACTTTACTTTGAAAATTACAATTATATCTGAATTGCTATCATAAAAGATAAGAACTAAAACCAGCAGCAATACCTGGGTAAATTTATGAGCAAATAAAAAAGATGTCATGGAACTATGGAGAGGCAGTACATGTCCCCATGAAATCTCAAGGCTGACTGATCTACCTCTCTTGTGTACTGAGCTAATACAGTTGCCATAAGTCATTTGTGGCCTATTGTAGTGCTGTGAACAATTTTCCCGCTAATTTCATCCAAACTTGTGTGGTGCGCAATATTAATCCTTACAACAGTTAGCCCAGAGTTCACACAAAACCTGCCTGTCCAGTAAGGGTTAAAATTTCAGGGAAGTTGGAGTTGATTGCAAATACTGATATCAAATTCATTTGGAATTATCAGAAAAAGGTATTGATGACAACTTTATTTTGGTACAACAGAAGGCTCATAAAAAAAGGAAGTCTTTTTTTTTTACATTGGTTGTGTATTATCCTTGTTGCTGTATGTTGCTGAGGGGTGGCCTACCTGAGCACATCAACCTATGGGCAGTCCTAATTTCTGTTTTACCCTTATAAGTAGGAAAACTCACTTTGGATAGGCAGCTTTAGAAGAATGTTATATGTTGGGAGAAGTTCAGAGGCAAGAGAAAAGTCAGAAGACTATTTTGGACTCCTCTGTGAATTGTGGGTATATCAATATGAAATAGATGAATGGAAAGAAAGAATTTTAGACCAAAGCTTCTAGAGACAAGGGTCAAAGAGAACTACGGTATTGATGAAGAGAGGTTGAAGGATGTTAGAGGAGGAGTTTGTATTATATAGCACATTGGCGTGCATACCATGAACAGTAATGCTTAGTGATTCATTCATTTATGAATCCAGTAGATGTTGTAGGTCCAAGGGTAGAGGATTTTAATTTCATCCCTGAAAATGAGACCAGGTTATTTTTTATAGCATGGTATAAGAATTATTTCAGTAAAATTCATCTTCACAAAGATGAATTTTACTGTAAGTTATTTGTTTCTGGGCAACAGTAGCAAAGTAGTAATAGTTCAGGTGGGAATGACTGTCACCAGTATTGTGATGGAGTAGTATGTTGAACTTTGTTTGCTCTGGTATGCTTGTCTGCATGGACTTCAGACAAAGACTGATCATCATTTTGAATTTTATAGTTTACCTTGACTTTTTGCATCTCATTTCATTTTATTCAATTATCTGAATAGCAGCATTATCTCATTGTATTTTTCTGAGTTGGCATGGTGAGTTTTTAGTTCTGGCGCTGGAAACAGACTGGTATACCAAGGCGCACAATCACAATGGCCAGAGGTACCGAAGAATTCAACCATAAGCCTAACCTGATGTAGAAGTATATGTTGGCATTTGATTCAGCGGTGCGAGTAAGCTCCTATATCAACAGAAGGCTATCTCAAGATTGACAGAATTCCAGAGCAAACCTACCATGCTGGTCACTTCTACCTTTTCCAAGCCAGGTGCTTTGCTAATACAACCGTAGTAACAAAAATTGCCTTGGGATCAAGTTATTGTGACAAGCCCTTATTTTCCCTATTTTGCTCAGTTGTTCAGCATTGGAATCACAGTAGAACCAATCAGCCAAGATATACGTAGATTATATTTGTTGAAACATCTGTCAAAATTTCATGGCCATCACATTTAAAGTTCTTCGTGTGACATGAAAAAATGTTAACTGCTATGAATAAAGATGTCCAAAAGCCTTGAATTTCTAAATAAGTTTTTAATTTTCTTTTAAATATGACAGTTTTAATGTAACATCACCTAAAGAACTCAAGAGCTTAAAATTCCCAATAAATCTCTGTTTGAAATTCAGAAAACTCTATTAAGTTTCCCTTCCAAAAAAGTTGAAGTCTATACTGTAAATATTTTTGCCAAACACTGACAGATGGAAATTATTGCCTTTATTTTAGACTAATTTATAGCATTTGAGGCATTACAGTACAGGTATTGAAATTTTATTTTCTTGAATCCTGATACTGTAATGAGTAAAAGTATGAAGGATTTATGGTGCATATCAACCTGCCAGACTGTAAAGTAAGACAAAATATATATGCCAGGGGTACAGAAAGCATCATCCAAAATTTAAAGTTCACAGTATATTACTTGGGTTTTTATGAATTTTCATAAGTGGCCATCTAATTTTCATAACTGGTCCTGTAATGAAGAACATTATTTTTTTAATAAAAGTGAGAAAAAGGTTTTCTGAACAAAGCATCATTGATTAGAGTAGTTTCACTTGGGTACGAATGGATTTTCGGTTAACAATATGTAGAACTCTTGGTTTTCTAGGCAGTGTGGAATATTCCATACAAGAATTATACCAACACTCTCTTAACACTCCATCATAAGTTAGTTACAAGCTCCACTCATAAGTTGGTGTGTTTGCAGCAAGTTAGAGGGATATTATGGGATTTTGATCAAGGGCAAGGCTTTGTATTTGCAAACCAAAAAATTTTCCTGAAAAATGTTCTCACGTTGGTCAAAAAACTAAAAGTTTTCATAATTAGGAAGGCAATTGAAATAGGTAATGGTTCTTTAATTGGAGGTAAACAGATATGAAAAATTCTTCTTGCATCAGTCTTATAATCAAGCTTCTTGAAGAGTTAGTCGTCCATTGTTCGAGTTAGAAATTATTAGCATGATACGGTCTGACTGGAAAGCTGGGAATTTGACTATAGATGTAAGAATTTTTATCTGTTTTGGAAGGTATGATACTTCAAATGCCATGGAGTATCTTGAGTGACAGGTTGGAAGGTGAAAGTGCACTGGTATCTCCTCTTGCCAGAACTTTTTATATTTTAACCCGGGAAGATGAAAGTCTCCGCTTTAACTGAAAGCATGGCCTTGTAAAAGAATTGACTTTATGGTAGATGGATGGGTATTGAATTATTAGAGGTGGGTGATGATGAGTGCAAGGAAAGACAAGTATTTGCAGTGAAGTCTGGTATACTTGACGTCATTGAAGTAACATTTATTGCTTTAATTAGATACAAAACTACCTTATTTTTTAGCCAAGTCCAGAAGGGGGGATGGGGAAGGACTAAGAAATTGTTTGAATTACTGGGTTGTTGGGTTTAGCAGTGGGGTTTTGGTGAAGGAAGGAGTCGTTATATATTGCTTTTTGGTTGCAGTAATGAAGCATTGAGTTTACTGGCATTTTGGGAAACACACAAACTAAATTAATGTATTATGAAAATTAACCTCTGCTGAGAATTTTTGTTAGGGCTTCAGGGGTGGGTTGTATAAACTGTATGGCCAGTATAAGGCCCATGTAGGGGAAGAATCGTGAAATAACTCTTTCCCTTTCAAGTTACTGAAGAGTTGTATACTTTATTAAGGAAATTTATGATTCATCCATTAGAAGGAAGACTATGACAATAGATACTGCAAGTCCTCAGGGCGGTGAGCACTAATACATGTTGTTCCTGTTATGGATTTTTTATAAAGAACTCCAGTTAGAGAGAAGAGTGGAAACTAGAGAGAGATATTTTCATTTATGCATAACTATGTTAATAGTAGGCAGCCATGTCCAAAAAATCTTTCTTAAAAGATAGATTAAATAGCCTTTAAGGGAGAGTTTAATCTACAAAAAATGTTGGAGATTTATACTATTGAAAGGTTGATGGAGGGGACTGGGGATGGGGAGTTACCTGGGGAGGTCTATTTGGAATAGTAAAAGTTATTTATAAGATTTATGGCAAGGTAAAGACTTCCAGACCAGTTCAGAGGTGCCACTAAGCACTGCATATACCTTCTATGCTGTTTATTCTGGAAAGGTTGGGCAGAAAGGAGGTAGTTCTGTAATGAATAAAGTTGCATGAAGATTAAAAAATCCTCATGACAACAAAGAGGTGTGTGGATGCCATCACCTAGTCTCCAAAGGAGAATTTAAAGCCAAATTGCAGAGTTAGTGGTTGAGATACTCCTAGGTGTCATAGGTAAACTGCTTTGGTTGCTTTTTCCAGTTTAACTTTAACTGTGTAAACTCTACATTATTCTGATCTCAGAAAGCTTGTCATGTGTAGCAGGACTACTATTAGCACAGAAGATAGGTAAGCTGTGCTCACATGCAGTAAAGGCAGTTTTAGTTATACCAATAATAGGACTTAGTAGCTCATCAACGAGTAATTAGTAAACAAGAGGAGGTCAAGAAACAGGTGGAGATAGCAGTCTTGAAGTTGCCAAAGGAACAAAGAGTTTGCCAATGTTTTTGAAGGTAAATTTGTGTGATCACTTATACCACTGAAATTGAAGTAGTATTTCCAGAGATGGAAGATGGTTCAGCAGAGACTTCATTTCTTGATTGACGGTTGTCCCTTCTCCAAGATCTTGGTGGTTTTGAACTGTTTAATTTCTTTGCACCAGGCAAACTAGAGCATATGCTCTTCCAGTTTTCAATCCAGGAAAATCCTGCTTAGGTGGAGTTTTGCAAAACCTTTGGTTGATATGAATTACAAGTATAGCCCTGTCCAGAGCCTGATGAGCAAATATTCAAGTCCTTGGAGGTAAAATGATGTTGAGCTGACAGTGAAACTTTATATAGCCAAAAGTAAATTATGAATATTTGGGAAAAGGAAAAAATGCACCCTGAATGTTACTGGAGTGCAGGAAAATCATCTCGGAAAGAACCAGAAAGGTGCTTTTTATCCTGAAAGTTATATTTAGGGAGGAAGTTATTGAAAGCAGTCTTGATTGGCTACTGAGCTGGTTCTTTGCCTTGTTTCCCTTCCATTATATAGGTCTTGTTTTCAGAGCATGTTAACTTTCTAACTATGTGGAGTAGGAGGTAAGGGAGATGAGGTAAGGAGGCAGATAGACACATCTTTCACCAAAGGTTATCCATGGTTGAAGTACAGGACTCGAATGACCAGGAAATGCAGAAATCTTGTGGATAGAGAAATGGTAGGATGAGAACACAGTTACTAGATCAGAGAACCTACACTATGTTACTCCTGATACTATCATTGCAGCTGTCTGCTGAAATCTCTGCATTTCTTAGATCCATGATGGAATCCAGGGAAGAAGCAAAGGTAAAAATCTTTGCTCAAAGAGGCTGTCAATCTTGAGTAGCCAGAAGTAAGATAGAAACGAATCTTTCTCATAGGTTCCCAGTAATCAATCATGTCAGTGGTTAATGCATGAAGGAATTTAGTTAAAATATGGTTAGCAGTATGTGCAGAAAACAGGTCAACCTGCAGTCGTCAGGGTAAGGAAAGACAAGCTAGATGTGAATGTTATGACCAAGTGATGCAGATCAGCAGAATGGAATGCTTTCCTCTTCTTATACAGGGGAGAACCATGGCTAGAGGAACTTGATTTAAAAGGCTCATGAGTGACTGGAGTGGGGATAAAAAAAAAGTTTAAGGAAATAATGGTTTTATGATTACTCTTATTACATGAAAAGATTCAAATTATGCACCCTCTAAGAAGACATTTCCACTTTCAGCAGTATAAATGAATAGGAAGCTCAGTGCATTGTAGAAGAGACGAGATGCATAGCCTGTTACATTGGCTAAGTACCATAACAGGAGTTCATAACTTCAGCTTACCCCTGAAAAAAATATTCAATTGTAATGAATGATGAGCTGTTGGTAAAATACCAAGCCGTTCTGGTATAATGTCCAGCCACCAACTTGACAGATGGTTATAAGAGTGGTGATCAACAATAATTAGAATGGTGGAATGCCTGTAGAATGGTTGAATATTATTAGAACAGTTAGTAGACAGGTGAAATACCAGTGAAATGGATGATCACTATAAGAATGGTAGAGCACCAGTACAATTGTGAAACAGTGAATTTGTATTTACGCATGAAAAGAATTTGAAAATTTATTTTAAAGAGTTGAGTATGCATTTATAAATAGTGTGTAAAATCTGTTGTGATCATAATTGTTTCTGCTGTGGTAGAAGACAGTAACAGTAGAACAACATAAGAATTCTTTTAGGTAGTGACCAATATTAAATGCAATTTAAGTACAGTACATGTAAAATTAATTGCACGGAAGACACTGAGCTAAGTATCCACTGTATTAAATACACAAATTAACGGAAAAAATATTTTTGAGTCATTAGTAATTTAGCTCAAAGGGCATTTACTAACATTAACTACTGAAGATTCTGCTTAAGTGTAGTTATTTTTTATGTGAATACGAGTCAGCTTGTGTCTTATTTGATTTTGAAGGATCCCTTCTATCAGTCACATATGTTGACTTTTGCAGATGAAGAACTCTCTCTTTTAAGCTTTCCATGTGTTTGTTAAGATTCCTCTTTGAAAGGACAAACAAAAATCCAATGAAATGGAGTCATTGGCAGTAAGAGGAGTACCTGTAAAAGGACCTGTAACAGGTTTTTGTAGTTAGATTGCACTTAAAGATGGAATAAATATTACAAAGGCTTTTCACTTTTTGTCTCATATATATATATATATATATATATATATATATATATATATATATATATATATACATATATACAGGCAGTCCCCAGTTAATGGTGATCCGGTTTTACAGGGCTTGTCTAGCGATGAAAATCGGCAATTTTTGGTGCTGAAAATCGCCCATTTCCGCTTATCGGCGCCGATAATTGGGTACTGGCGCCAATACATACCTAACAGAGGCACTGGTGATTGGAAATCGTCACTTTTCAGCGCCGATAAGCCCCAAAATTCGCCGAAAAAGCGTGAAAATCGCCGATTTTCAGTTAGCGGCGATTTTCTGTTATCATCACACCCTCAGAACAGAACCCTGCCGATAACCGAGGACTGCCTGTATATATATACATATATACAGCATATATACTTTATATATATATATATATATATATGTATACAGGCAGTTCCCGGTTAACGGCGAGCTCGGTTATTGGCAATCTGGTTTTACGGTGCTTGTCTAGCGATGAAAATCGCCGATTTCCGCTTATCGGCGCCGATAATTAGGTATTGGCGCTGATACGTACCTAACTGAGGCGCAGATAACTGAAAATCAGTGCTTTTCGGCGCCGATAAGCCCTGAAAATCGCCGAAAAAGCGCCGGAAATCACCAATTTTCAGGTAGCGGCGATTTTCGGCTATCGTCACACCCCCAGAACAGAACCCCACTGATAACTGAGGATTGCCTGCACATATATATGTACACACATATATATATATATATATATATATATATATATATATATATATATATATATATATATATATATATATATATATATATATATATAGTGTGTGTGCATATATACATATACATATACATATACATACAGTAAACCTCCTGTATTCGCGTTCTCATGGTTCGCGGACTCACGCATTCGCAGGTTTCTCAATGGAACATATCTAGCCATTTTTCACGGAAAATTCGCCCATTCACAGTATTTTTCACTGAAATATTCACTAGTTACTGTATTTTCATGAATAAATGTACTTTTTGTGATAAAAATATTGAAATACTCAGGTATAAGCATTTTTACAGGGTTTTTCTTGGTTTAAGTATCAAAATGGGCAGTTCTAAGTGCTTTTAGAGGGGTTTTAAGCATTCGTGATTTGACCTATTCGCGGGGGTGTGAGGGATGCATCCCTGCGAACACGGGTGGTTCACTATATACACACACATATATATATATATATATATATATATATATATATATATATATATATATATATATATATATATATATATATATATATATATATATATATATGCACACACACATATACTGTATACATATACAGGCAGTCCCCGGTTATCGACAGCATCGGTTATCGGTGATCTGGTTTTACGGCGCTCATCTAACGATGACGATAACGGGATTTTCGACACCGATTCCCGGTTATCATTGCTGATAACCGGTTATCGGCACTGATCGCCGGTTATCGGCGGTGCTGATCACTGGTTATCGGCACCAATTATCGGCGCCGATAACCAGGAATCAGTGCTATTATAGCCGATTAGGTTATCATCACTCTGTTGGGATGAGAACCCACGATAACCGGGAATGCCTGTACATAATATATATATATATATATATATATATATATATATATATATATATATATATATATATATATATATATATATATATATATATATATATATATATATATATATATATATATATATACAGTAAACCCCCTGTATTCATGGGGATGTGTACTGCACCCCCCGCAAATAGCAAAAATCCACGAATACTTAGAACTGCCTATTTTGATAGTTTAAACACAAGAGAAACCCTCTTAAAAATGCTTATACCCGAGTATTTTAATAGTTTTATCACGGAAAGAGCATCAAATCATGAAAATGATATGAAAATATAGTAACTAATGAATATTTCTCAGTGAAAAATACCGAGATTGGGCAAATTTTCCGCAAATAATGGCTAGATACATTCCACAGAGAAATCCGCGAATACGTGAGTCCATGAATCATGAGAACACGAATACGGGGGTTTACTGTACAGGCAGTCTTCGGTTATCAGCGGGGGTTCCGTTCTGGGGGTGCAATGATCGAAAATCGCCACTAAACGAAAATTGGCGATTTCCGGCACTTTTTCATCGATTTTTTAACTTATCGTCGCCGAAAAGTGCTGATTTTCGGTTATTGGCACCTCTTTTAGGTATGTATTGGCGCCAATACCAAATTATCAGCGCCGATAAGTGGAAATCAGCGATTTTCGGTGCCGAAAATTGCAGATTTTCATCGCTAAACAAGCGCCAAAAACCGGATCGTCATTAACCGAGCCCGCCGTTAACTGGGGACTGCCTGTATACACATGTATGGGGGATGGGGGAGCCCTAGAGAAGTTTCCAAGGTGGGGGTGTTGGTCGGTTGGCAGGGCGCCATGGGAGAGGAGGGCCAGTAAGGCTGTGTAGAGGAATTCACTCAGGGAAGGGCTTGGTTTGGATGGTGGGTGAAGCTAGGGAACAGTTTCCCTGACTTGTTAGAGCTTGTTTTGTTTCCTGTTTTTATGTTATATGATAATTCATATTTTATTAAAGTACTGTACTAAATGTACAGTACTGAGCTACGGTTTAGAAGGAGAGAGAGATAGAGAGAGAGAGAATAACAACTGAGGTATCGCTTACATTTTTATTTTTATTTTACACTATTTTCATTTATATTTTTTACAACATTTTCTCTTTTTTTTATTTTTACAACCAAAAAAGATGAATGCAGTTGTATGTAGGGTATGTACGTAGGGGCACACACTTTCACTTCAGTTGATGACATCAAGGTGTTATAAATAGCACAACATGCTGCCAACATCTACAGATTTGCATTTTAAATATTTTTAATCAGAGAAGAAATATCAGCAGTGATAAAAGATTCTCTTGTGCACTGTTATGAAATGTGTGACAATCATACTTAGAGTCAACTAAACTTGTACAGTAATGAAATACTGTACACTTAAGCAAGCAAAGCAAACAAAAAAAATAGCAACACATGATACTGCACTGTGAAACACAAATGCATACAAAGTGAAAGAGGTATGTAGATACGGTGACATCTACAGTGATAAAATGCCACATGTAGATGTAAACATGCGCATACAAATACTGTCATACAAGTAAAGCTTCTGTTATATTATGAGGTGAAATGAAAAATCATTGATTCCAATTAAAAAGAAAATGATTAACTACCGTACTTTTTGTTAGTTCTTAGAATTAATTTTCTTTGGACAGTTGACATTGAGAAGTGTCATATGTACTAAAGATGAAAACACATGGTGTTTTACACCAGTAGTTTCCATGATATAGCAAAATTAATAAAAATGTGAAATATGCTGTATACTGTATACTCTTATATTATTCAATCTCATGTATCATGCACCCCTTAAAATTTTGATCCCTAAACATGATTTCATTGTATATAGTGTGTATCACGCGAGTTGCATTTTCAATAGCCCTGATAACATATGCTAACCTCTTTTCGTCAGTAGTCCCATCTTGTTAAAAAAATGAAAGTAAAAAATATAGTTTTATTGAACGATTTTCATTTTCAGTAGATTATACTGTAGTACTAGGGTATGCGTGTGGAGCAAATTTTATTTTTGGTAGATTTTGCTGTCTAGGCAACTTCAGAGTCTGGTGCCTGACTGATGCACATAAGTTATGTTCTCTAAAATTGTTAATTGCACACAAAAAATTTCATTCCACATAAAAACATTCCAGTAGAAACTTGGGAACCTATAATAATTTACAGATAATAAGCAAAATTATGGATATAAGTGAAAGTAAAGCAAAATTTCAACAGACCAAATTTAAACTGAATTATACTGTAGATTTTGTAGAGAAGTGCATTATACAGTTCTGATGTTTAGACTACAGACTATGCTGTGATTGGTTAGAGCTTTAAGCTACAAGGATATCAGCTGAATTATCTTTAGGATTGCAATAGTTTCAGAAAAAAAACTTGTATATGAAGCTTCAGTACATTAGTTTCAGAGTAAAAAAAAACTTGTATATGAAGCTTCAGTGCATGTAGAATGTGTGTTGGGGAGAAAAACTTTGAAGGTTATAAGTATGATCTTGGATTGTATCATAGGTACCAAAGAGTGCATAGTTTCCTTGACAAGAGCAGTGTTAGGAACTGTTATCATTATAGTTCTCAGTAGAGAAGCAATGTGATTGATATTGGTGGTGTATGTATATGAGGTGTTGAGAGCAACAGAACATTCTCATTATGGTAATGAAGTGTGTGTTAGAATTTGGAGGCAGGAGAATGTTGGTTTGTTTTAAAATGAAGCTGTGACAAATGTATGTCTTTTCTCTATGGGTGTTCAATATCTTCATGAATGAATTGATACTAGATGTCAGAAGTAGGACAGTAGTCGTTGGGGGAAAAATTGTGGGTTAAAAAAATGGGCTGGGAATGGTGCGGGGAATGGATGATGTTTGCAGAAATACAGTACTAATTGGGGATAGTGAAGAGAAATTGCAGAATCAGTTGAAAGTGTTTGTGGTTTACCTTTAACCAGCCTTAAAAACCCAGTAGACTTCTCCACTTTCTTCATGAACCAATAATCACAATAGAAAACACAGTAAACAAGATTGTGGTAAACTAATACTGGTGGCTTACCTGTAGCTTATTCAGCTCCTTACTTGTATACCTCATCATATTTCTACTTTAGGGAATAATTAGTAAGTTAACTTTATTTCATGCTTTCAAAACTAGAAGATTAAACTTTATAAGGGACTGCAATCAACATGAGAAGTAATCTTAGTAGAGGAGATTAACAAATGATTGACTATTTACTGTTTGTGAAAGGAGTCTTACATTACGGATATTACAGTGTCAAAAACTAGAACATAGATAAGCAAGGTCTAAGGTTAACTAATTTACCATTCATGGGTAGTGTAACTATTGGTATCAACTAAAGTACTAAAAGTTCAGCCTTAATTTTTAGCTACTTGAAAACTTACTCAGGCTATCAGTATGAAGTTTGTTAATTATGATATAATGTTGGACAACTTTTAGGCCTAAGTGTTTAATGACTGTTGTCACTTTTTTGGCAAACAGGCGATAGTCTTAATAAACATAGGTGAGCTTTTGGATCCTGGGAAAGACTTTTGAAGGTACTTAGGGATATACAGTACCTGGAGTCACAAAGATTTGCAGGGCATTATCATTGTTCCAACACCAAAAGGGGAACCTTTCAATACAGCCACATTGTGGTTGGATGATCAGTGGTGTAGCTATTGATATGCCTTTGTTTCTGCTATATGATAATCATAATTTTGGCTACAAATAGATACAGATTAATATATGTGGACTAGATTTGAGCCCTCTGATGAAGGTGGAAGCTGAGAAAGAAATGGCTAAATGAATACCTTGTCCTAAGGTTAAATATAATTAGCACAGTAAAGAAAGGGGTTAGAAAATGCGTGAAAATGTTGGTTAGCAGTTGGAACTTAAGCAGAGAAGTGTGGTAGTCATAAAGAAATCTACTGAAACCAAGTAAAGTAGTGTGGCTACAAAGGAATGTATTAAAATTAAATAAGATAATTTTCTAGCAGACAGGGGTTAGAATCATGAATTGATTGGTAAAAAGCACAATTATGGGGAAGGAGTGGTGTTAGGACATGCACAAAGAATGTCAGGTGCTTATCAGAGGAGGAAGCCTCACAAAGAATGTCAGCTGTTTATCAGAGGAGAAAGCCTCACAAAGAATGTCAGGTGTTTATCAGAGGAGAAAGCCTTGATATAATATGAACAAGATTAAGGTTATGATGGTAAATGGAATCCAGGAAGATGGTACAATGAATTTTAATATAGATGATTGGTGAATTGAAGCAGTGGCTGCATAAAAGCTTTTAAAAATATATGTTGCATGGTGTGAGAAGAGGTGAGCCAGGCAAAATGTGAAGCAAGAAAGGTTGCAGAATGTGTGAAAAAGACAGGGAGAACACTTATAATGTCCATGGAAGCCAAAGTTGGATGTAAGAAGATTTATTGAGCCATCATTCCTTTACTGTAAGTGAACAAATGGATCAGTGCTTTGAGATGTTCTGATTATGTGGAAAGAATGAAGGATGATAGATTGGTGAAAAGAGTGTATAATTCAGAAGTGTTAGAACAAACAAGGAGAAGACCTAGGAAGGGCTAAATATATGGTTGTGAAGGAGATATTGGAAAGGCCCTTGGTATCCAGAAAAGGAGAGAGCACCAGAAAAATAGGTATGTATGGCACCTTAGAAAACTAAAGGTATGGCTGTACATTAATCAAAACATAATTGTCAAGGGAGATAGTGGGTGCTCTGAGCTGTTGCTCACAATTATATTTTTATTTTTCTCTGGAATTTGACAATTTTAAAGAAATGTGGTTGAAACTTGAAGCACAAAAAACCCTGCATCTACTGGTAACAGTAAAATACAAAAATAGTTTACATTGTGGCCTTGGTAACTACTGCATAGAAGTCTGAAATTTTCAAATTTGTCAAAGGTATACAGTTGTCCCCCGGTATTCGCTGGGGATGCATACCACACCCACCCGCGAATACCGAAAATCTGCATATACCGAAACCCCCTCAAAAAACACTAATAACTGTTTGTTTTAATAGTTCAGACACTAAATGTATACCTTAAACTATCATCCTACACCAAATATACCACAAACTATCATCTAAAACAATTTAATATCATTTCAAAGATATCTTACAGCATTACCCTTGAAAATATATGGCTTACAGCTAAGTGTGAAAACTATTCAATTTACCCTTATACAGTATATTCAGGTACATCCATTTTCTCTCATACAGTAATGAAGCAGCCCTGTTTTGTTTTAACAGCACATAGGGGAAACACTGGGATTTTATACATGAACTTACCTGTTGTTTACATATAGCTGTAATTCTCGATCTCGACAGAAAATTCAAAACTGGCGGTCCCGCTAATATATGTCAGGTGATACGACTACCCCGCCCTCTACCGGGTACCTGGATCCATTTCCATCAACAACTAATCATATTTTTCTGTCGCCGGCGACTAGTCGTCTGCTCCTTCAGAAATTCATCGGTGCTTTTTCGTTTTCTTTGGTGAAGTACCCACTTTGTTGACGGTTCTGGCTTGTTTTTTGGCTTTGCTGACATTTTTCTAGTTATGTCTGGATTCAGGATCTCAAATTAGATATTGCGGGGGGGTTGTAAAACTCGAATGTCTCGGTCTAACATAGACCCTCACTCTTCTTGCTCTAACTGTAGAGGGAAATTATGCACGAATCTGATAGATGATGAAATAGTCTGGGTTTTGTCTGTGCTTGATTAGCAAAAGCTACTAAATATCAGGCAAAATTAAGTAAAGATAGGGCAATTTAAAGGCTTTGGCCAGAAGTTCCTCCCAGAGTAGGGAGTAGTATTGCCTCTTGTTCTGTTCCTGTTACCTCCTGTTCCTATTCCTGCCCTCGAACCTGTTGTTTCCGGAACCCACTACCGTGTCAGACCTTCGGGCAGAATTCTGATGGTAAGATTTCTCGGCTCTTTCTCTGCGAGTAGAGAAGATTGGCCAGGATGAGTGCGATGTCTAGACATCGAAGTGTTGCGAGGATAGTGTTGTGGAGGAGGTGACTGCCTGTCCCCTCGCTCTCCTAGGTCGAGGCTCTGTCCGCCCCAGGGCTCAGGGAGAAGACATGCCGAAAGTCAAGGGAGGCGAGGGGTCTGCTCATTTGTTGCTGCTCCTCTAACAGTCCTGTTGGGTGTCCCAGGCTGTTGCAGCTCGCTATAGTAAAAGCGATGCGGAAGTGTCTTCTTGTGCTTGTTTGCCGAGAGGAGTTGGAAGTCAGAGTCTAGTAGGTCGCTGAAGAGACGAGCTTCCTCTCCAAGTCAAGTTCCTATCAAGAAACTTACACGTTCTCCTCTTTCCGTCTTGTAGCTTGGGATAGCCCAGAGATCTCTTTCTTCTTCAGGCAGTCCGGGATGTACGCTCTGACGATCGTAAGCGTCGCCGGATCCTCCTGTTAGCATGCAAGTATCGGCTTCCTTCCCGTTGGACCCCAAGTCGGCTTTTATGCCTCCGGTTCCTGCCCCCCTTTCGCAAGAGGATAAATTGGACAAGATTTTGAGACTTTTCGAAGGTTTTAAAGCTCCAGCACTTCAGGTTCCTTCTGCAACTGAGGCTCCGGTCTCTGCTCCCGCCCACGCACTCGCGCCACTTCCGCAGACGCCTGGCTCTGCCTCGCTTGGCGCCGCCTGGCTCTGCTTCTCCGACGCGCCCCGCGCCACTCTCGCTCAGACCGCACTTCACGACGCCATTTACGCTTGGCGCTCCAAAACACGTTTCAAGACAATGTTTGGCGCTTTCTAGCGCTACCGCGGGTTTGGACGCCTCTTGGCTTCGGATTTTAAGGCCCTGACTCCTCCCAAGCTCATGTTTGATACGCTTGACGCGGTCGGGCTCTTGGCGCCTCGGTGACGTTCGGCGATACTCAAGAGGATAACGCAAGTTTGGCTCCCGGAGACGTTTCTATCCGCGGTGCTCCAACTGCTTCAGAGATTCTCTCCCCAGTTTCCGATGTTTCGGAAGTAGATGATGTTCCGCCTGCCTTACCGCCCAACTTTTTAAGCATCTCTACAACTTTTTTTGAAGAACTTTTCAAGAAGACTTTGCTCCAGCTTCCCTTCGCCTCCGACCACGCAGTTTGCCAAGGATTTTAAACCTCCTTCCTCTAGATTTCTGAAGTTAAGTCCCGTCTGTTTCAAGAAAGAGAGCCTCCGAAGGCAAGAAGGATGGTTGAGCAAGAAAAAGATCTCAGGTAAAACATCTTTCTGTTTTCCCCTCTCAACTGTCTTTTTTAAGTCTCGTTCGTGGTATGAGACTGCAGTTTTTTCCTTGGGAGACTCTGCCTCCTCTCAAGGATTTCTCCAGCCTTGTGGATTCTGCCCGTCGCTCAGCTTTTCTTCATTCAAAGTCGGCTTCGTCTTCGGAAATTCGACCATCTGGTGAAGAGTTCCTTTAGGATCTTGGAGATCTTTTTCTTTTATTGACTGGTCTATAGGAGCCTTGAGCAGATAGTGAAAGTCTGTGATCTTCCCCCAAGACTGCTACAGATCTTGGATGTTATTTTACCTGCCTGACAAGGCCATCTACTGACGGAACGTCAGAAATTGCCTCAGTGACTGCTACCGGGCATTTTGAAGAAGAGCAACATTAATTTTCGTTTGTCGCGGGAGGAGTCTCCAGGAACCAGAAATCTGGCTCTTCTTTGCTCCTTTGCTTGGCAACCTTTTTTCCCGCCACGTTAGTTAGGGAAATTTCGGAGGCTCTCTCACGGAAGTCTACTCAAGACCTACTGGCTCATTCTTCGAAAAGACCCAGGTTTTCGACTACTCCAGTAGTACCCAAGCCTTCTTTCCCTGTATCCTCTAGGCCTTCTCGGGGTACTCCTTCTCGGCCCTTTTCCCGTGCTAGGGGAAGAGGAAAATTCTCTTCTCATCCCCAGAAAGCTAGGGGTACCAACCGATGAGTTCAAGGTCCTTCATGCAACGGTCGGAGCCAGACTAAAGTCGTTCTGGCAAGTTTGGGAGGCCAAGGGAGCAGAACCCTGGGTGATCAACGCTCTGGAGAGAAGGCTACACTCCATTCTCTCAGAGTCTCCTTTAAAGTCTTCGCCAGTAGACTTCAACGTATCATCCAGGGACTCAGAGAAACTTGTGGTGTTGGAGGAGGAAGTTACTTCCCTCCTTCAAAAGGGAGCCATAGAAGCAGTCCTCGAACCTTCATCTCCGGGGTTCTACAACCGTCTGTTTCTGGTTCCAAAATCGTCAGGAGGATGGAGACCAGTCTCGACGCAAGCGCCCCGGAACAAATTTGTGCTTCAAACACCATTCAAGATGGAAACCACACAGTCGGTTATCAATTCCCTGAAGGAAGGAGACTGGATGGTGTCCCTCGATCTCCAGGACGCATACTTTCATGTACCTATCCATCCGAGATCAAGGAAATTCCTACGGTTTGTGTTCAGAGGCAGGGCTTTTCAATTCAGGGCTCTTTGCTTCGGCCTATCAACAGCCCCACAAGTTTTCACAAGGACGATGGCTCCAATTGCGAAATGGCTTCACTTAGAGGGAATTCACATTTCCCCTTACTCGACTTGCACTGGTTGATCCGGTCTCCGCTGTGCTGCCAATGCATGAAGGACCTACAGCGACCTTTCTTACCGACGAATTGGGACTCATAGTAAATCTTCCAAAGTCACAACTTTCATCCCAAGACTTGACTTATTTGGGAGTTCGGATGAATCGGTTCTTTTTCAGGTTTTTCCGACGTCACAAAGGATCGAGAAATGCCTGCTGAAAGTGAGATACCTGATGGCAGCCAAGACTTGTTCTGCCAAGGAATGGATGAGCCTTTTAGGCACCCTCTCATCGCTAGAGATGTTCGTCAGTCTGGGGAGGCTACACATGAGACCTCAGTTCTTCCTACAGCAGATCTGGAACAGGAAGAAAGACACGGATTCGTTTGTTTTCCTCCTCTCTATCCACTCAAGTGCAAAAGCAAGACCTGTCATGCAGGAACGATAGAGCAAACTAGATCGAGGTTTGTCACTGAGACAGAGGAACCCAGACCTGATGTTGTTCTCCGACGCTTCAGACGAGGGTTGGGGAGCAACATTGGGGGATCTTCAAGTGTCAGGCAATTGGTCTTCATCCCAACGGGACTGGCACATAAATGCGAAAGAGTTGAAGGCAATACATCTAGCCTTGGAACATTTCGTGCTTCTGGTGGAAAACAAAAAGATAGTAGTGCACTCTCGACAACCTCCACAGCTCTGGCTTACGGAGTTGTAACAAGGAGGCACTCACTCCTTCTCTCTGTTCGAGACGCAAAGACCTGCTTTTGTGGGCGGCAACCAAGAACATAGAGCTGGGTAACTCAGCTTCATCCCGGGAGCTCTCAACGTAAGAGCGGATATCCTCAGCAGGTCACTCCAGGTCATTCCGACGGAATGGACCCTCCACCAGAAAGTCTGCCAAGGCCTGTGGAAGGTTTGGGGAACTCCCATGTTAGACCTGTTCGCAACGAGGGAAAACCGCAGACTACCTCTCTTTTGCTCTCCTGTTCCAGACCCAGAAGCATTAGCGGTGGATGCCATGCTCCTGGACTGGTCGGGTCTCTTCCTTTATGCATTCCCTCCCTTCAGGATGCTGGGAGAAGTCCTGAAAAAGTTTCGAGCACACAAAGGTGTGTCAATGATCCTTATAGCTCCATGGTGGCCAGGAAGATCATGGTTTCCAGAGCTACTGGAGAAAGTAGTGGATTGGCCAAGGAGGTTGCCATTCAGACCAGACCTTCTGTGCCAGTTGCACAGCAGGAAAAACCACAGGAACCCGTCGATCTAATCTGACAGGGTTCAGACTCGAGCGACTTTACAGGAGGAGGCTTTCTTGTGAAGAGTGGCGCAGGCAATGGCTAGATCAACCAGGCCCTCGCCACAGCTGGGCTCATCGCTGGTCACGCTCAGGGGAGTGGTGTGCTCCGAGTCTGGAGGTCTTCCACTTCTACCGACTCTAAGCCAGGTTGATTTTCTTTGTTTCTGCACAAGGAGAAGAAATTGGCTGTCAGCACGATTAAGGGGTATAGAGTATGCTGGCGGCAATTTTCAGGAACATATAGACCTTTCTCAGACAAAGATATTGCAGAACTCCTTAAATCCTTGCTACCACTAAAGGCAAATCTCTTCGTAATCGCATTGGAATTTGGATGGTGCTAAAGTGGCTTACCCTCCAAATCTTTTGAGCCTTTGAGTTCCTGCCCGTTAGGGAATTCATCCAAGAAAACTCTCTTTCTCTTGGCACTGGCCTCGGCAAAGAGAGTAAGTGAGATTCATGCTCTGGACAAAAGAGTTGGTTTTTGTGCGGATAAGGCTGTAGTTTCCTTCACCTTGGGTTTCCTAGCTAAGAACGAAAACCCTAGTAATCCATGGCCAAGGGAATTTCCCATTCCTAGCCTATCCTCCTTGAGTGGAAGAGAAACAGAGAGACTTCTCTGTCCGGTCAGAGCTTTGAAATTCTATCTGGACAGGACCAGAAGTGTAAGAGGAACTCATGATTTTTATGGTGCCTGCAACTAAGAACCCCAAGAACCCCATCTAAAATGGGATTGCTTTCCTTTGAAAGAACTGATTCAGGAGGCACACAAGGAATTAAGGGATGGGATTTCCTTAGTTAAAAGTGAGGCCTCATGAAATTAGGGCTATTGGTGACTTCTTTAGCCTTCAAGAAGAACATGGCTTGTGTGATGCATTCTGGGTTCAACTTATTGGAGATGTTTCGTCTTTGTTTTTGGCTCTGCATTATCTGGAGACAGATCCAACCACATATGAAGACTGCAGTACGTTGGGCCCCTTTATTGCGTCTGACACGAGGATGGGCAAGGAACCAGAGGCTCTAGATCCTCTCCTTAGCTCCTTGCAGTAGTGCTTTTGGTCGACTACTAGAGCCTAAGAGGTTAGATGGCCTAGTAGGTCTAATTTTAATAGGTTGGTGTGAGTTTTTTATGGTTGGGTGATATGATGGTGGATGCTTTGAGTACTGCACCCTGAGCAGGGGCATTATATGCTTTGGTTGATTGTGTCGAAGACGGCTGGGCCAACAGATCTTTCTCCATATAGCAACTCCAAGTGCCTGAGCTACTAGGCCCCGCAGTTGCACTAAGGATAGCAGGTTACAGAGGCAGTAACCGAGAAAACAGCTTCCTTAGCAGGTAAGGATCCAAAGTTAAGACGTTTTTTCTTAGCCTGATGATCTCAGGTTTTTTCCATTTAACACTTACAGCTGTCCATGCCCACTGCCTCAATGTGGCAATCAGCTATATGTAAACAACAGGTAAGTTCATAGAGAATGACATTTTTATAATGCGTCAGCATTTATATCATACTCTACCTTGTTGCTTCACATATAAAACATTCTGACCCGCCTCCCGCAAGTGGACAAGGGACATAGAAAATATGATTAGTTGTTGATGGAAATGATCCAGGTACCCCCGGTAGAGGGCGGGGAATGTATCGACCATATATTAGCGGGACTCTAGTTTTGAATTTTCTGTCGAGATCGAGAATTACAGCTATATGTAAACAAACAGGTAAGTATGATATAAAATCTTATTTTATTATAAAAATGTCATATTCACAGGTAGATTTAAATACTGTATAATACCTAAATATTTAATATGCATTAAAAAAATACATTATATTGATATTTTGCTGTTTACATTAATATTAATATTTGAAAATTAGTAAATAATTTTTTTATCATAAAAATGTATTTAGCCAGAAAATAACATGAAAATACAGTAATTAGCAAATATTTCTCAACGAAAAAATCCGCAAATTTTTCACAAATAATTTGAGGATAAGTTCCACAGAAAAAATGTACAAATAGGTGAAGCCGCAAATACCGAACCAAAAATAGGTGGGGGTTGGCTTGTACATCTAGTTGAGTTCTATGACTTCTAGGCAGGACATTTCCATACCTCCAGTAATATAATCATTATTTTATAATGCAGAGGAGTGAAAAGAATGAGAAATTAATGCAACTACAGTACTGTACCATTAATTTTCTTGTAGACATATCAGTAAAAGCACTGAGCTACTTACATTTTTCATGAAAGTGGAAAGTTACTTAAGAATAACCATGAACAAGCTGATACAGTAAACCCCCGTATTCGTAGGGGTGCGTACCGTAAACCCCCCCCCCTGGCAAATAGCTAAAATCCGCAAATACTTTAAACCCTTTTAAAAACACTTAGAACTGCCAATTTTGATATTTCAAACACAAAAAAATACATTAAAAATACGTATACAGGTATTATCATACTTACAAGTGGTTAGGTTCCAAAAAACCCATTGTATGTTGGAAAAAAGTGTCTCGAATGTAGCCTAGCCTAAACTAGGGTATTCAGTACCATGTATACATATATAGTAGCCTAGCAGCACTATGAAGTATACTCTATACACATACGGTATAGTAATTATTAATATCACCTAATTCTGGAGGTTCATGCAGATTGACCTGCGATAATTCGGTACAAAGAGAAATTGATGATAATTCAATACAAAGAGAAGTTGAATAACAAACAAGAATTAGCTTAGCCTACACTATGGTATATCGTCTACATACAGTAGCCTAGTCTACATTATACTGTACTCTATATTCACATATTACTATTGTATTATACAGCCACCAACATAACGAATATGCATCTTTTCCATGTTATGCTTTACTTCACTGTATCCAATAATATTGTATATATTCTTATATTGCTTTTGTATTATAAATTGTGATCATAGCCTAGTGATCAATGTTTTGGTTTGGAAATCAGTTACGCGACAAGTTTATTTCGCCATATTTCACTCAGTTCAGAGTGCTTTTCTTGCTTTTAGTTAGCGTAAATGAATCTCTAGATACGCTATTTATGTGGGACAAGGTTATTTTTCGTTATATGAAGTGTTTTAAGTCAAAATATAACTTAAATACGTCTCAATGTGAAATTAGTTTAGCTATTTTTTTTCGTTAATAGATGACGTTGGCCTTTTGGGACCATTTTTGTTTTGTGTAAAAAAAATCAAGATTCCGTTCGCTATTTTCACTTTATTTCATCATAATACGAGCTTTACGTATTTATCTTTTATCAGCATGAAAACAGCAGTAATATGTGCTCTTTCATGCCCAGTAGTTTTGATTAAAATACTTTCTCTCCAATTTTATTTACGGTCGAGTTTCATCCGTGTTGCCGATGCATGATAATTTATAGTCAGTAGCAGCTTGAACGTTGTTTTCTCATCTTCAGCTACAACTCGCAGCTTAAATGTAGCAGTATATTTCCTTGTCGATATTTTATCCATAACGAATAAGGGTATAATGGAAAAATATATCAGTCCTATTCTGCTTAACGTCATTTGTAACATAACTTATGGTAATTGTTGACTACCATACAGTGGTGAAAATATAAGTAAAACGGCTGGTGTTATCCGATTCAGTTATAAGAAAAACAAGTTTCTCGTTCGGTTGTTTTGTGACTGTACGTATTTATGCAAGAGTATAATGTTACTAACAATACTTTTATCATTCTCTTTTACTTTTTTAACTAGAAGATGGGATAAAGAGATGAAGAAAAAGAAGTTGTTCTATTGTAATTTGGTCTCTCTAGCTACCTGATTGTATGCTGCTGCCAGCGCCCGCGCGAAATTTAAACATATTTTATAAATTTTGTCGTATTGGTATTAATTACTTACCCCATCTCAAAATCGAATTATTGTAAGACGAATTATCGTAATTCGTGCACTACCTGGGTACCTGAGTATTTTAATAGCTTTATCACAAAAAGTGCATTTAGTTATGAAAATATAGTTAATGAATATTTCTCGGTGAAAAATACAGCGAATGGGCAAATTTTCTGCGAATAATGTGTATATATGTTCCATAGAGAAATCCGTGAATCGTGAGAACGCGAATATGGGGGCTTTACTGTATTTCTTGTCCTTTTAGGTAGCTGTCATTACTTTTATTGTGTGGTTTAGTAAGCTTACCATACGTTACTTTTTTTAGAAATATTTTTTTATTTCAGTTTTTATAAAATGATTCACATATGACTCTCATCATACATTTTTTTCCTTTTCAGGATGCTATATCAACATCTGACCCTGTGTCAGACTCATCTGAGCGTCTCTCACCTGTTGAAATGACAGATGACAATGTTCGAAATACTACCTCTGCCATGAATGGTAAAACTAACGCAAGGCAAAGGAAATCAGAAAAAGATGACAGCTGTAAAGACAGTGGTTTTGGCCGGTCTGGTTCTAACATGGATTCCTCTCAGGATGACTCTGTGTCAGAGGGAGCTCAGAAGAATGGCAAAGAATCTTCTAAATCACCAAGACCCTCCAATTCAGTTGGTGAAGGAGAGGTTTCATCTGAAGATCAGATGCAAAAAGATTCCACATATAGTGAATTTGATAGGAAAGGTAAAGCCAGAGATAGCAAACATAAAAATGAGAAGTCAGATGACGATCCATGTAATATGAGAATAGATTACAAAGAATTAGCGTGTGATGAGAAAAGCTTGGGGGAATGTGATGAAAGTGTCAATGGGGAGAAGGAGTGTGACCGTGGAGGCAGTGGTAGTGAAGGAGGAAGTGAAGGTAGCAGCCCTATACCAGTATTAGAACAAGTATCTCCACTTTCTTTATTAGAAAATGAACAAGGAGACCCATGCCTTCCTGCCTTTAACCATGACTATCAGCAGGAGACTGAAGGATTACTTGGTGATAATACAGATCATTTGCTTCCCATGCCAGAGGATGTGGATGAGGTGATGCCATTGACAGAAAATAAAACAGGTGTAGAGAGTGTATGTTCACCAGTGGAGCAACTAAAGCAACCTCCAAAAGAGGAGGAATCAGGGTCAAGTGGAGATTCCAGTGCTAAACCTGTGCCCCAGCTCCCAAAGCTTCATAAACCAATGACTGGGCAGAAGCGATCTAGGCATGCAATGTCCCAAAAGATGCTCTCAGAAACGCAAGAGAATAACGAGTCAAGCAATTCAACTGGTTCTGAATGTGATGAAGGTCCTCATGCCAAGCGTCCCCATCATCAGAAGCCACATAAGATGCTGAGTAAGCCCCGACCTGCCAAGATGTTGCAGAAGGCCTTACAGGAAAAGAATAGTAGGCGCAACAAATTGCTTAGGCGCAAAGATACCAGTGGGATCAAGGCTAAAGCATTGCTCCATCACCGTCCAAAACCAGAAGATATAGCAGATTTGCTGAAAGAATTTACAATTGACTTCATGTTAAATGGATATTCTAACTTGGTTCAAGGACTTCGACTTCAGGTCATGCTGCCCTATCAGATACAGTTGGACAAGTCACATTTGCTCTGGCTCATTACTTATTTTCTGCGCTTTGCTGTGGAGTTAGATTTGGAGCTTGGCCAGATATGCCCAGTTCTCTCTGTAGATGTGAGTATGAGAAAAGTTTTTGGTGTTTTATATAAATAATTTTTTTGCAGTGAATTTAGATTATGAATTTTTAGCAGAAATCAAGAACCAATATTTTTGGTCCTGCCATGAATCTTCTATGATCGAAGAATAATTATGTATCACTGAGATACAGTATTACATTTAGCAGAGGTATTTATAGGATTGATGTAGAAATAATTTTATATGTTTTGCAAAAATTATTACTGTTTTTATTAGGAACATGAACATTTTTAATTTGTATTTCATAGAGGAAAACCATTTCTCTGCATATGCTTTTAGTCGTCAGCAAATCCATACCATGCTCAGATTTCTAAACTTCCTTGTTAAAAGTGGTTAACTCTTCTCTTTAACATATGTTTTTCTTATTCAGTAGTGGCTTAGGAAGTGAGACAGAACAATACTTGTAAAGGAATGGTCTCCATACCCGAAACAAAATCTTAATATTCATAAAAGTACAAATCATTATTTTACAGTGTCATTTAGTTATGAGGTAAATGAAGGCTAAAAGGGTTTTTTTTTCAAGCTGTGGAAATGCACCACGTCTGCTTGAGTTACCTACTTTCGTTTCGGATTTTGTTTTTCTCTGATGATGGAATCGAGATAGACATGGCTTTCCAGATCAAGCGTGGTCACTACAAAGAAATTGACTTCTTGGTTTAAGTGTTAGGAAATATAAAATTACTTTCAGTGACCATACTGTATGTATTGTGACACCAGAGTATGGAAAGAAATCAGTCATTCTGTTTTAATAAGAAAGTTTTATGATCAGGTAAACAGAAAGGAAGGCAGAATTTCATATTCTAGAAGTGATTGATGATAAGGGCTGATCAGACTGGTTTACTGTCTAGTTCACAATTTATACAAGGATAATTCAATTTGGTGATGTTCACTTATTTGCTTCAAGTATGTACCACATAGGTCCTAAGAGAGCAATCAGTTCATAGTTCCTCAAGAATCAGAGTAGACCCAAGATCTCGCTATGCAAATCAGCATCAGCAAGACAACTGTAAATAATTTAATGAGTATTGGCTGCTCAATTGGAGAATTGAGTGCGCAATGAATTGTCAGTAAGTTGAGCACCACTGTTAATACACATTATGTGGATAATTGCTGTAAAGAGTAATTTTACTCCAAACCATGCTCTGTTCCCTACAATTTATATCGGGAGAGATAAAGACGATTGATTTAGATAAAATTGAGAGGCTAGTGTATATTGTTGCTTAGAATAAATATCAGCCAGTTGAAACTACCAAAGGAGGGATAAAGTTTGAAAAATATGGTGACAGACTGAAGTTTATGTCATATCTCTAATTATTGGGAGCATGTGTTGCTGTCAGGGGAGTGGTAAACCCAGTGTCCTGATTCTCTGCTGGAGGTCATGCAAGTGTTAGGCAAAATTCTATGGCATATTAGATACCAAAATGAAGGTACTTAATGACTATAACTCATACGTTTCTCATATGGGAGGCTCAAAGTAAACTATATCACTAAAGCAGACTTTTGGAGATCCTGCTGATAAAGTTTAATTGTATTAAATTGATTTCTTGGGAAGATCTGAGGAGCATAAGTTTTCAGAAAAGCACCCAGCCCAGTAGATGCCTTGAAAATCCAAATAAAGAGGAGGAATTAAACACCCAACAGGAAAGAGTGAGGTTATTGGGGGCCTTAATGCACAAAAATAACCTGTCAGTTAAATATGTACAGTATATTTTTGTCTTAAAAGAAATAAATGCTAAGACTATGACACAGTGATGCAACTGGGTCTATAGTCATCTCTAGTGAAATGTATCTGAATTTGATAGATATATGAGCTGAACTAGACTAATGTTTGTTGGCATAGCAAATAGTGTTAGTCTTGCTGGGACACCTTGTACATAAATTCAAATCTTGCCACAGAAGGTGACAGCTTTTTTCATATATTTCCTACTTTGATGTACAATGTAACAATAAGCCTATCCAAAAAACTTTGAGGAAGTCAAGGAGTTGAGAGATTATGGCTGTTAATTGAGAATATATATTTGTTCATACACAGAAAAAACCTTTGGTCTTAACATAAGGGAAAAATTCTCTAGTGCCAGCTGGAGTCAAGGTAAAAATAGTTACAAGGAAATTGGTGGCACCGGGAGATGGACAAGATGGCAGTAGGTAGGAGGAGCCGACCTCATACAACCCATCTCGGAAGGGTAGTGGCTGCCTTTGTAGGAGGTAGTGCTTTTGTCCTCTTTCCTAAAGGCCACTTCCTGCCCACATTCACCATTGGATTCTGCTAGTCCCTTTTGGGTTTTGTGTGTTTTCGTGTGTTCCTACCATGTGTATGCAATCCCATAATCCTCTTAAACCCATTTAACTCCAGAGAAATGCCCTGGTGTTGACAACAACCCTTGTTCCCGATTCATGCCTTCTTTTGCGAAAGACCCTCATTCTACTTGTCTTAGATGTAGATCTAACATCTGCAGCGTAAGTAACCCTTGCCCTGGATGTGCTGATTGGTCTCCTGAGCAATGGAAGAGTTTTGATAAGAAGTGGAGGTATAGAAGGAAGTCTGCACTGCCACCTTGGGAAGGTTTTCCCCCCCTCTATGGTAGCGTCCATGTCTTCCCATCTTGTTCTACCTCTTCTTTACCAAAATCTTCTCATGCTGCGTCTTCTTCCCATGAAGATTTTACTCCCTCTCATTCTTCTATTGTTTCGGCATTAGAAGATTCGATTAAGGGTGCAGGAGATCTTGTAATTGATGTGGATGTCCCTGCTCTCGCAGGGGGGTGTTTAGAGGCTTTTCCCCTTTGTACTGTGTTTGCAGACAGTGATGCACAGATGATGTTGGATTTTTGGGACTCCCTAGGCATACCAGGTGTGCCAACCCTTTCCGGCCTTGTCCCATTGTTTATCCACCTGCACTCCAGTTGAGTCCACCAATACAGTTCCCCAGTCTACTGTCTCATTGACATCATCTCATCTCACTTCTGCTACAGCTTCCATCTCGTTGGCCTCCTCTCAGCTGTCTACAACACTTGCTTCTCCCCATCCTGTGATTTCATCCATGTCCTTACCGTCAGCTCCACCAACTGCTCCTGATTCCCTTATCCAATCAGTTTGCAATAGGGTTGTAGGGTTGAAGGTATCTTCATGAAGTTTGGTCAGTCAGGGGCTAGAGACTCCAAGAAGAGATGTCATAGATCTCTTTCCTCTTCTTCTTCTTCTTCGTCATCTTCATCAATCTCCTCTTCGTTTTTGTCTTATGCTCCATCAGTTCCCGTCAGATGTAGGAGGAAAAGGGACATCTTAGCTTCTCCACGTAAGAAGATTCGAGACTCTTCGTCGGGTTCTCGTTCTTTTCCTGTGGCTGTTTTTCGCTCATCTAAGCAAGTACATGCTAAATCATTTCATGCTTCTACCCTTGATGACTCCCAGACCCATTCTTCCGTCAAGGCACATGTATGTGTTCCTTCAACTGTTTCCATTGCTCCCTGCCCAGCTGATGATGTTAGGACTGTCAACTCTTCACGTCCTGCCAGCTTCATGTGTTCTACGAGTCTGTAGGAAGGATGACAAGGCCCCCATCAAGAAATATAAACCACAGGATCCCTCTCCTTGGAGGTCTCCGTCAACATTTATACAAGTCGCGTGCTGATAGTCCAGGGAGATCACTCGACTTCCCTAGTACATCTTCTCCATGTCATTGTTTCCAATCATGTTCTCCTAGGAGGTTCTGTGTTCAATGATCTCGCTCACGAGGATGGGATTGTGATTCACACACTTGTTCACCGACATGTTCATGTGACACGTAAGAAGAGTCACATGTACGTGATCGTGACTCACGCTCCCATTCACATGGATGTGTCTGCTCTACAAGTTATCCAGGTCCTGCACAGCATAATGAGACATCATGTCTTACATCCCCTTTCAAGGAGCGTTCCCGTTCACACATCCATGGCAGAGTTACGTGTTCTTGTTCACACGTACGAGACCAGTCTTCATGCCGTCACGGGTGTTCTTCATGGCATCATAACCTATCAAGACGTTTGCCATTTCATCATAATTCTCATTCCTGCTCCCAAGGGCATGACAGAAATCAAGATCTGTCTACCTCTAAAGATTTACAGGCTCCCAAGAGAGTCTTAGGCCTTGAAAGAGCCTATGATCTGGTTATAAATCAGGATGTTCTATGTGTACAATACCTGAATTATCAGATAGACCAGATTATGACTCCAGAGGTCAAAGAAGTAGAGGACGCAGACCATCAAGAGTTCTCGTCTTCCTATGCTGGGGTGCGCGATTTGATTCGTGGTTGCAACGGCCAGACTCAGGAGTCTGTAGGAACTACTGCAGATTTTTTTTTTTTGGGTATTGAAGCCTTCCTGGGCCTTAAGATGGAAGCATAGACACCCCTAGGATTGCCATGCTCCAAACTTGGCAGAGAAATTCTTAAACAAGTGAATCCCCGTATATCAGGCCAGGATAACTCATTACAATCCACTAGATTATTCAAATTACTGCCTCCACCTCTGCCTCGACATAAATGTTTTTATGCCACTACCATGGATGTGTTATAGCAAAGACAAATCGACCCAGACCTAGTGTGCTAGGAACAGGGATATCCTTGGACCAAGATAAGGAAAAGGGCACCTCCTTTACCTTTCAAGAATCAGCAACATTGGAAGCAACTGCTTCATCAGCCTTTTAGGCTGTTTCTTGGCTAGACCTATGGTCAACAGCAGTGGCAAAGATCTCCTCCACTGCCATGGCCAAATCTCCAGATGGCACAGCCATCCTTAGGTTATTACAATCTGGGGGTTAAAACCATCATGTACCTGTCCCACTTAACGGTTAATATATGGGCCAACTGGCTGCTTTAAAGAAGAGGCTTGCCCTCTCCGAATTTTTAAAATTTGTTAGTACCGATTCAGTGTTAGCCTTAAGAAATGGGGATATTTTATCTTCTACATCTCTGTTTCCAAAAGACCAGCTAGACTTCGCAGTAGATAGATGTAGAGCTGGCAATAATGACAGGTTGGTACATCAAGCTGTCGCCAAATCATCCATTTCCTTTCGGGTTAGTACGTCCAAATCAAGACTGCAAGCTACCTCCTACGTCGCCCCAAAGAAGACTCAAGTTACTACATCTCAACGTAGGACTCGTCAACCGTCTCCTTCCACTTCCTAGAAAACCTCTCAGCAGCGTCCCTTTCAGCCCCATTCTTCCAGGCCTGGGAGAGGAGGCAGAGGTATAGCCAGAGGAGGAAGACAGTAGGTAGGGTGCCCTCCCAACACGTTGCCATTAGTGGGGGTGTTAGGGGTTCCCAAAAGAGAAACTGTGGTCAGTGACCCAAAGTAGGAATACAGAAGGTGTACATTAAAAAACTCAATTTCTTAAAACTAATTTATTACATAACTAATCCCCAATCATCAAAACACATGAAATTTTGGCCCCTTCACAGCAATAGGCGACTAAAAACAAATTAGAAACACAGGCCGTGAAATTTTACCAATGAAAACAACCACTTCCAACCCACACGCACACCCTCAAGCACACATCACCTTAAACTACATAACCAAACTACAAAAACACTGTACGGTAATGCCTTGCTCTTTACAACACCAGGGACTTCAGCTTAGCAGAATACATCAGCACAGACAAAACAAATTTTATATATATATATATATATATATATATATATATATATATACAGGCAGTCCTCAGTTATCGGCAGCCTCAGTTATAGCGATCTGGTTTTACGGCGCTTGTCTAGTGACAACGATAACCAGATTTCCGTCGCTGATAACCGGTTATCGGTGCTAATCGCCTCTTATCGGCGCCGATCGCCTCCTATCAGCGGTGCTGATCGTCTCTTATCGGCGGTGCTGATCACCGGTTATCGCCGCCGCTAACCAGGGATCAGTGCCATTATTGCCGATTTTCGGTTAGCTGCGATTTTCAGTTGTCGTCACACCATCGGGAACAGAACCCCCGCCTATAAGCGGGACTGCGTCTTTGTGTATGTGTATATAGTGCTGATATATATATATATATATATATATATATATATATATATATATATATATATATATATATATATATATATATATATATATATATATATATATATATATATACATATATATATATATATATATATGTATATATATATATATATATATATATATATATATATATATATATATATATATATATATATATATATATATATATATATATATATATATATACACACATATACAGTGAACCCCTATTCGCGGGGATCGCCCCACACCCCCATAAAATAGCTAAAATCCAAATACTTAAAACCCTCTAAAAAAACTTAGAACTGCCCATTCTGATAGTTTAAACACAGAAAAGCCCTGTAAAAATGCATATACCTGAGTATTTTAGTAGTTTTATCACAAAAAGTTCATTTATTCATGAAAATTATATGAAAATACAGTAATTAGTGAATATTTCTCAGTGAAAAATACCGCGAATGGGCGAATTTTCGGCGAATAATGGTTAGATATGTTCCACAGAGAAACCCACGAATGCGTGAGTCCGTGAACCATGAGAACGCGAATATGGGGGGTTTACTGTATAAGGCAGTCCCCAGTTATCGGTGGGCTTGGTTATCAGCGATCCTGTTTTGCTGATCTTGTGTAGTGACGAAAATCTGCAATTTTTGGTGCCAAAAATCACCGATTTTTGCTTATCGGCACTGATAATTGGGTATTGGCACCGATATGTACCTAACAGAGGTGCCAATAACCAAAAATCAGCAATTTTCGGTGCCGATAAGCCCCGAAAAGCGCCTATTTTCAGTTATCATCACGCCGTCAGAATGGAACCCCCGCCGATAAGTGGGGATATATATATATACACAGGCAGTCCCCGGTTATCGGCAGCCTTGGTTACCGGCGATCCGGTTTTACGGGGCTTGTCTAGCGATGATGATAACCAGATTTTCATTACCGGTTATCGGCGCTGATTGCCTCTCATAGGTGGCGCTGATTGCCAGTTATCGGCGCCGCTAACCAGGGATCAGTGCTATTATCACCGATTTTCGGTTAGCGGCAATTTTTGGTTGTCGTCACGCCGTCGGGAACGGAACCCCACCAATAACCGGGGACTGCCTGTATATAAATATATATATATACAGGGTGATTGAAAAGTAACTCCTATTTTAAAATACTTATAATTTATTTATATATTGTAATATTTTTCTCACATTTTTTGTGTATGATCCTAAACGTATGAGAATTAAATTTTTGTTGGTTTTTGTTCAGATCGACATTTACACTTTCTGCATCTTTCTCTGTGTCAGCTTCGACTCCTATTCCAGTTATTTCCTCCCCTTTTATACTGACCACATCTGTCTCTTGATCTCTCATCTCTCCAGTACTCTTCCAATAGCTTTCTCACAATCTTAATGTCGTAGCTTACTAAGGTATCCCGGTACTATTTGCCACCTACTACATCTGATCTTGCATATACTTCTTTTTCTTTTTCCTGATCATACTGCAAATCTTCCAAGATCTCCAGAACAACTTCCCAATTTAAACTTTTTAAACTTTTTCCTGCCAATTTCTTACTATCCTTTTTTCTATTAATGTCTCTGCACATTTTCTGGTATGGTAGCTTAAAACTTTTTCAACGCCTGTTTGTTCTTCTCTATACCTTCATCCCCAGACTTCCTCCTCGCCAGTGTTTTTAAGCGGTTGTGCATACAGAAGTACTGCTTCTCCTGGTTTAATTTTTGCTTCCCCAACCCGGTTATCTTCCTTAAAAATAACTCTCCCCTTCATCCGATGAACTTTTTTGATCACTGTGGACTTTAAAACTTCGTAGGAAGTTTCAAATGCACACATGTTCTTGTAGTACACTCTTAATCATCCTTCTAAAAACTCCTTTAACTTATTTGCCCAGATCTGTCACTGCTGCTGTATAGTCTACAAAAAACTCCCTGACATCTTACCCTTCCTGAAATATTTTTCTCATCTGTTTCTTTCCCCCTCTTCCTCACTACTAGTCTCTGAGGTACTGTATCACTTTCTGTATTTAAACTCTTTACTAAGTTCATACCCCTTCTGTCTCTTCTTGGGCTTCCCCTTATTCTTCTTCTTGCCTTTCTTAATTTTCTCCTCTGCCCCACCTTTTACACTATCATCATCTTCCAAACTATCTTCTCCCATATCTCCTTTATAGGAACTTTATTACTCCCTTACTCTTGCCCTCGTCCATTCCTTTAGCTCCATCCCCAAATCCTTTCCAAACATTAGCCTTTTTTTCTATCCATCAATTCTCCCATCTCTGTCTTTGTTCTTTCTAAGTGTTCCCTTAAGGCAATGGCCACAGCAAACACCTCTTCTATTTACCTACTGACCAACTTCTCCCCCCACAATCATCCTAACCTCACCCTCCATATTTCCTCCTTCAACCATCTTGCCAACAGTCCTCACCCCTTTCTTTTACTCTGCTTTACTTTCGACGGCCCCACATTGGGCGTCAAGATAATGTTGGGGCTTCCCGAAAGAGGAACTGTGGTCGATGACCCAAAGTAGGAATACAGAAGATTTACATAAAACAACTGAATTTCCTAAAACTAATTTATTACCTAACTAATCCCCAGTCTTCAAAACATGAAATTTTGGCTCTTTCACAGCACTAGGCAACCAAAAAAACAACAGTGCACATGTATACAAACAAAAACGAAACACAAGCAATGAAATTTTACTAATGAAAACAACCACTTCCAACACACACACACACACACTCTCTCTCTCTCTCTCTCTCTCTCTCTCTCTCTCTCTCTCTCTCTCTCTCTCTCTCTCTCTCTCTCTCTCTCTCTCTCAAGCACACATCAGTTACCTTAAACTACATAACTAAACTATAAAAACTATATAATATATATATTTTTTTACAGTAATGCCCTGCCCTTTACAACACCAGTGACTTCAGCTTAGCAGACTGCATCAATACGGACAAAACAAATTTATATATATATATATATATATATATATATATATATATATATATATATATATATATATATATATATATATATATATATATATATATATATATATATATATATATAATATATATATATATATATATATATATATATATATATATATATATATATATATATATATATATATATTATATATATATATATATATATATATATATATATATATATATATATATATATATATATATATATATATATATATATATATATATATATATATATATATATGTATGTATATGTACACACACACACACACACACACACACACACTATACCTTTCCCTTTACAACATCAGGGAGTTCAACTTAGCAGAATAAAACTACACTTAATCCAAAATCATAGGATCCAAAATGATCACTCTAGTCAGTAAAAGTACTTATGAAAGTCCAACTGCCAGTTCATTAAATCATTAGTTTGTCCTAGAGTCAGTTTTCACATTTTTGTCTATACAGAAAGTTCATTCGGGGCCAAAGATAGGACACTGTACAGCTTAAAACAGGATCTCCAACTTCCTTATAACTGCAGTCTCTAGAGATGGCTCTTTTAGCATCTCTCAAATTCATTTACACACAAGTCTTCCATAAGGTGTATGAACAAAACAATTCCATGACACATGCACATCAGACTACCCCCTTTCCAAATGTACTAACTTCACTTTACCTTCAGAGTGTCCTTAATATAGTTCAGTTGCTTCTTGCAATCACAAACCAACACACAGAAAGTCTCCAAACCCCACAACACAAAATGATCCACACAAGTCCCCAGACCAGAGGACAAAGTTCCAAAGGGCAAACCTCAAAAGGCAAACTTCAGAAGGGGGAAAAGTTGGTCGGCTGACCTACCACTCATTCACTCCTGAAAAAGCAAAAGACAAGAAAACTTTTTACAACAACCAACCACACTAAAGCACAAAAAAACACAAAACACAACTAACAAAAAACATTTAATTCCTTCACACAAACCATTGCCTTCCTAGAAACCTTCCACAGTGCGGTGCCTGGTGAGCCATTGGGCAACTTGGCAGTAGTTCGGGGTGGAGACCTGGATAGTAGATGTCCTTTGGATGGGACATCTACTATCCTTCGAGTTTCCTCCCCAACTCTCTTGAGTGTCCACTTCACCAATCAACTTACTATCAAGGATTGGCAAAACATCTGGCTCTTCAAGGCAACATGAAGAAAATGATGAAAAAATAAGCCGTGGAGATAGTGAAGTGCAACTCTCCAGGATTTTACAGCCATATCTTTCTAGTTCTCAAGGCCACACGATTGGAAACCCGTTATAGACCTATTGACCCTCAACCTATTCATCAGAAAGACACGGTTCAGAATGGAAGCTCCTCAAACAGTTCTCCAAGCCATCAGGGTGAGCGATTTCATGCTAACGATAGACCTGAAGGAAGCTTATTTCCAAATTCCAATACGTCAATCTTCCTAGAAGTATCGTCCCTTCAGTCTGGTAGAGATAGTCTATCAATTCAAGGTCCTATGCTTCAGTCTCTCAACCATCCCACAAGTCTTCACCAGAGTCTTCACATTAGTCATGACATTGGTACACACTCAAGGAATTCAGGTCCTAAGATACTTCGGTGACTGGCTGGTTCCAGTAGATTCTCGGGTGAAGTTGATACAACACAGGGAGAAACTTCAGTTTTGTCACAGCTTAGGCATCATGATAAATTTGGAAAAGTCAAACCTCTCCCCAAGTCAGAGACTACTCTACCCAGGGTTGGTGATATACATGACAGTACTGAGAATATTTCCTTCAGAGCAACAAGTAGAGAAGTTCAGGAACTATGCCCATCTATTACTCTCCAAGAAGAAGCAACCTGCTCATCAGGGGCAGGTCATTCTAGGCTTCCTGTTGTCCTTAGAGAAGTTAGTCCCTCGCAGTCATATACACATTCAGTCTCTCCAGTGGAGACTGAAGGAGTTTTGGTCCCCAGCAAAGGATCCTCCCTTGTGTCAAGTTCTGTTATCAGAAGCAGTAAGAAAAGTCTTAGCTTGGTGGCTGGACAACAGAAACCTGACCATAGGAGTGCCTCTTCATTCTACTTCCCCCAAAAGATTCTCCTGTTCTCAGATGTCTCATATGAGGGCTGGGTAGCACACTTGGAAGACCTACTAATATTAGGATTGTGGGATCACCAAGACAGACAACTCCATATCAACATTCTGGAGTTGAAAGCAGCCTTCTTAGCACTTCAGGAATTTCAAGAAAGGGTGGCAGAAAACTTCATGGTACTAATGTCCAATAACAGTACAGTGGTAGCTTACATCAACAAACAGAGGGTTAGTGTCTCGTCATCTTCATGCCTTGATAGTACAGCTGCACCAGTGGGTGGTCTCTCATTCGGTAGTTCTTTCAGCCAGATACATCCCAGGCAAGAAGAATGTGGTAGTGGACAAGTTGAGTCGACAGGGCCAGGTTCTGGGAACAGAGTGGTCACTGCATCAAGAGGTAGCAGAAAGGCTTTTTCTTCTGTGGGGATGGCCATCAGTAGACCTGTTCACAACAAGACATAACTGAAAACTAGAGGTTTTTTTTGTTCGGTCGTTTCAGATCCCTGGGCAGTGGTGGAGGACACCCTTCAACATCCCTGGGACAATCTGGATGTTTACACCTTTCCTCCCTTTTGCCTCATCCATCAAGTCATCAACAGAGTGATGATTTCCCAGAACCACGGAATGACCCTTGTAGCTCCCTTATGGCCATACGCAGAATGGTACCCCGATCTTCTAACGTTACTAACAGAAGCACCGAGAGAGATTCCTCCTTGGAACAACCTTTTGTGTCAACTGCACATCAAGAGATTTCACCAGTTGGTAGGGTCCCTATCTCTTCACGGATGGAGACTATCCAGTATCTTTTGCAAGTGAGAGGCTTTCTCGCAGATCAGTAACAGAGATGTCAGGCTACCTCAGGAAGTCTTCCACAGTCGTGTTCCAGGGAAAGTGGGCCGTCTACTGTTATTGGTGTCATCAGCGGGGTCTCTCTTCAGTCAGAACTACTATTCAACAAGTAATAGATTTCTTCATTTTCCTTTGTAGGGAGAAACTTCTTCAGTATCAGCAATTAAGGGATACAGGGCTGCCCTAGGCTTAGTTCTACATCTCAAAGACATGAATTTATCTTCTTCATGGGAGATTTTTATGCTTCTCAAGAGTTTCGAGCAGTCTTGCTCTCTGAGAGACCTTAAACCTCCAGATTAGTACCTAACATTGGTGCTCAGCAGTTGGACACATAGTCCATATAAACCCTTAAGAGCCTCTTCAGACAGGAAATTAACTCTCAAGACTGTTTTCCTTTTGGCCCTAACATCTTCCAAGAGAGTAAGCAAACTACACGATGTATCCTTTAATGTTAAACGAGAGGTTGGTGGTCAGTAGCCTGAGGGTCAGTAGCCTTGGAATTTGTCCTGAAATCCCTCAGTTCATGACGACAGAGTCAAGACATTCTCCATCCCCTCTCTTACAGATTTTGTCAGTAATGACCCTGATGAGTTACTTTTATATCCCGTTAGGGCACTGTTTAACTACCTGAAAAGGACTCGACATCTCAGAGCGGGTTGTCGAAGACTTATTGTTAATACAAGCCGGATCAAGAAAGAAGTGTCCAAGAATACTGTCTCCTTTTGGCTTCAAGAAGTAATTAGACAAGCCTACTCTCCTTCTTCAAATCCAGAAGCTAATCCAGTGCATGCAAGAGCACATGATGTTAGGGGACTAGGACCTTCCATCACATTCAAAAAGAACCTGTCAGTTCAAAGGATCTTAAAGGTTGGTATGTACATGGCTATGCCAAACCACCTTCACATCCTTCTATCTGCAGGACATTGCCCACAGGTCCTTGGACACTTTTTCCTTGGGTCCGATGGTGGCTGCTCAAAATATTGTTTAGCTCATCCAGGTGCCCCTAGCTGGACAGTTTGTATCTAACCTAAGATGACTGGTTGTGAAAGTGAGAATGAATGGTTTGACTGGTCTAGTTCCTCTCAATTTCTAATTTTCTTCTCTACTGGCGGGCAGTGGAGAGAAATTTATCCGTCAAGTGCTGGAACTGGTCAGATACAGTTGAGTGTTGAGTTCCTTTCCATTAGTTTTACCTGATTGTTCATACACAATATAAACTACTTTGGAAGCAAGTCCCATCCTCTCTCGTATAATGGGAGAGAAGAAATGACAAGAAACAAGGCTGGTGGCTAACATAGTTTTGTTGTCTCCGACATTAGTTCTTTGTCTCTATACTAGACACAGTGTAACAGGAGTTCCATTTTGTCTCCTAACCCAGATGTCTGGCTGGCAAGTAACCCTTACTTTACAGTTCAGAGGCTTATGACTCCTTCCTATACCCATCCTTGGCCAGGAGGTGAGACCAGGTGAGCTGAACCTCCGGTTGGTTCTGGGGCTTGCTCTATCCTCCCACCAAGAGTAAGTCTCCTTTATGTTAAGACAAAGGTTTGTCCTGTGTATGAACAAATCACAAATTTTAAATTAATTTGTATTTTTCATAACTGGCAAACCTGCTGTCTTAACATTTACTGCCCACCTCAAGCCAACCCCTCAGATTTTACCTGGGTCAGAGAAAACTGATGCTACCCTTCTGAAATGGGTTGTAGGAGGTCGGCTCCTCCTCCTACCTACGCCATCTTGTCTGTCTCCCGATGCCACCAATTTCCTTGTATATCTGATAAAAGTAACAAGCTGAATATATATATACTGTATCATACATACATACATACATATATATATATATATATATATATATATATATATATATATATATATATATATATATATATATATATATATATATATATATTCAGCTTGTTACTTTATCACAAATGTATTCTTCATGACTGGAATCTCCTAACTTCATGATGTCCTCAAAGACTTTTGGATATGCTTATCATTGCAAGCCTAAATCAGAGTTGGAAATACACTGTATAAAGAGAGCTGTCACCCTCTGTGGCAAGATTTGAATCAGTGGCAGTTCCCCGGTTATCCGTGCAGGTTCCTTTCTGAGGGTGTAATGATAACCAAAAATCACTGCTAATTGAAAATCGGTGATTTTCAGGGCTTATCGGCGCCAAAAAGTGCTGGCTTTCGGTTATCAGCCCCTCTGTTAGGTATGTATCAACGCCAATACCCAATTATCGGTGCTGAAAATTGCTGATTTTCGTCGCTAGACAAGCGCCGCAAAACCGGATCGCTGTTAACCGGGGACGGCGTACACACTAACATTCTTTGCTATGATGACAGAGCTTAGTCTAGTTCAGCTCATATATTTGTCAAATTCAGATACACTTCACTACAACTGACTTTAGATCCATCTGCATCATCATGTTATAGTCTAAGCAGTTGGTTCTTTTTAGGCTGAGCTACATATGATTGACATTTTATTTATATATATATATATATATATATATATATATATATATATATATATATATATATATATATATATATATATATATATATATATTACAGGCAGTCCCGGGTTATGACAGTTCCGGCAGTCCCCGGGTTATGACAGTTTCCGAGGTTACAACGAGATTTTGATGATTTTCAACAAGTTTTCGGCTTACAACGCGGCGTAAACCGAGGACTGCCTGTATATATATATACAGGCAGTCCCCAGTTATCGGCAGAGGTTCCACTCCAACAGCACGACAATCAACGAAAACCACCGATAACCGAAAGTCAGCACTTATCAACCCCAAAAATTGCCAATTTTCGGTTATCGGCACTGAAAATCAAATCAGACAAGCCCCAAAAAACCAGATCGCCGATAACCAAGCCCGCCAATAACCGGGACTTCCTGTATGTATATATATATACAGTACTGTATATATATATATATATATATATATATATATATATATATATATATACACACACACACACACACACACACACATACACAGGCAGTCCCCGGTTAACAGCGGGCTCGGTTAATGGCGATCTGGTTTTATGGCACTTGTCTTGCGACGAAAATTGCCAATTTCTGCTTATTGGCGCCGATACATGCCTAACAGAGGCGCCGATAACCAAAAATCTGTGCTTTTCAGCACCAATAAGCCCCGAAAAACCGCCAAAAAAACTGAAAATCACAGATTTTCAAATAGCAATTTTCAGTTATCATGACATCCTCAGAACGGAACAGGGGACTGCCTGCATATATATATATATATATATATATATATATATATATATATATATATATATAATTACAGAGGCTGTAAGCAGTTGACGACTGTTTTTATCATATGCTATACCATGTTGCTATTAAAAGTGAACTCTTACCATGGATGACACAAGAAATGTAAATATAGACGCATATTTCTTTTACATTTATGTTTTCGATCCTTGACTTCACTTTTACTTTGTAACTGTTTGTACTTTTACTTTATTTTTTAATTTCTGTAAAAACATGCAAGGTAAATACAATGTACCTGGCTGTGATAGTTACACATACATATTCAGAAGTTAACATTAAACTACTAGCTCTTCCCAAGTCCAGATTTACTTACATCTGTTATGGATTGTGTTTTTTGTTAGTGTTACTTACATTAATGTTCCTAGTTCATCATTACTTACCTTCATTTTGCAAGCATGTGAGAACTAGAATCTGTTCATGTCTTTGAGTTTTAGTTTGAGGAATGGATCTGTGACAGATGTGAACTGTAACGAGCCCAGGATCCAGCCCAACTTTTGTTGGGAAACCCTGGATTGGGCCTGGATCCTTTGTAGGATTTTCCTTATTTTGGTTTTAGTCTGACTAGGCAGAGAAAACTGGCCATGAAGGGTACCCCAGTGGAGTGCCGGCCATACAAAATGCATGTTATAAACTATTTTTAGTCTGTCTATTACCACTTTCAGGTTTCTTAGGCACTCTTTTCTGATGGTTCTCCACCGTAGCCTAGCCAATTGTCTGGGTAGGCCATCATTTGAACTCCTGAGTTCCTGGGAAACTACCGTTGCCAATTTTGTGAAGATTCTCGGGGCCAGTGTTTAAGTTGAAGTCATGACCTGGAATCTACTTGTCTTTCCCTATCTGGAACCTTTGGAAGGGAACGGTAATTGGAACTTACTAATACTGTATTGTTCTTCCAGACTGATAAGAGATGGTCCAGGTACCATGTGGAATGAGCAAAAATACTTAGGTAGTATTTGTCATCCTAAATTTGCAGCACACAGTGTGCTTGTTCAGTTCTGACAGGGTGAGGATCACTTTTGGTTCAAAGGAGTCCTTTTTTGATATGCTGAAGAGATGTACCTGATGACGAATGAACACTTCTTTTTCTGTGGCTTTCTTTAGGAAAGCTTTCGTATATTCTTCTCTAAGGAAGGGTCTGGCTGTTGGAGAAACCCTTGAAGAGTGGAGGGGGATGTAACCATTGCTACCCAAGCCTGTTGGCAATGATGCTGTATCCCAAGATGAGCCCCAACTTCCTATATACTATTGAGCTCTTCTCATCCTTTACCCTTGTTGTTATTGCCCTCTTCTGATGCTGGCAGATATAGGATTGACTGAAGGCTTATATGGCTCCAGGTCAGACCAGGGCTTCACTGGTTTAAGGGGGTGGGGCTCCTGCTGGGAACATTGTTTCCTAGGTTCCAATCTACCCAGCAGAGGAGGTACCATACAATTTAGGCTCATCTTATGAGTTATGTTACAACAGTCTCAAAGAGGGGGAGGAATATAACAGTAGGATGGACACTGGGAAGCAACATGTTGGAGCCTGCCATGGCTTCTCTCTAGGCCCTGAAGCACCACTGCATGAAATCAGTGTGCCTGATAGGATCTGCATTAGGTTCTTTCCAACCACAGCCAAGGCAGTCCTAAAAGACTTGGGAAGCTCTCTTATAGTCACTTCCAGGATAAAGGTGGAGGTTAGCATGGATCTCAAAAGCAGCTATCCTGTCTGAGATTTAGCCTATAGGGGGACCAAACTGCAGGGTAGTCATGTCCAGTGGGAGCTTTTTTATTCAGAGTAAAGGACAAGTGTTGTCCATTCCTTTATAGATTTCTCAGATACAGGGATGGGTGAAAGGAATGGCTTTATTTTTGCCATTGACTCAAGCTTTTCAGTAACTGCAAAGTTCTGAAATTCTCCCTTAACATGATTAACCATTTCAGAAGTGAGGGGGGCAGAAGGCTGGAGCCACCATGAGGTGGTATTGCTTTTTCAAGATTGTGAAGGTGCCATAGTTTTCATCAAAATGGAAAAAGGTGACTTTGGTGACTTTGGTTGCCATGCCAGCAGGGGATGACAGTCTTCTTTGGCACCTTCTGAACTCCTGCTGCAGGAGGGACCAAGCACTATTCCATTTAGAGAAAAGCAGGTCTGTGCCAAAATTCCAAACGATAGACCTCAATAAATATTTTCCTTTTATCAGTGAGGAATTTGCAATCAGGTAAAAGTAACACATTGAGACATTACCCAGAGAGTTTTCAGTATTGGCATTGGGTTGGTATTGGTGTCCTTGATCCCCCAGCTTGGTTGGGGGGGGATTATAGTCAAAACTGGTTGCAGTATTAAAACCAGTCAATACTGAGGAAGCAGGGAGGTCATCCTTCTATAAGTCTAGGTCTGACTCTAAAAGGGGAGGTAAAAACCCAGCTCAACTTCGTCGTGGGTTTTTTTTGTTACCACGCTCCCTTGACCTAGAGTTCTCCAAGAGAGGACTTATCTTTGTGCGGGTTGCATTCAAGAACTTTTTGGTCTCTCCTCTGAGGGCTAAAAATGTCTTAGTGACACAATAACTAACTCAGTGTCCAAAGCTGCCCTGAATTCCTGACAGGAATCGTCAAGAGCATCCTGGACATAGTGGAACTCAGTATCAAGGACTTCCTAGATACTTTGTGAGATCGCCTTCTGAAGCTCCAACCTAGCTTCATATGGCATATCCTTTTCAGGAACCAGTGTCTGGATACGGTGGGCTGGGACAGGTACATCGCTACCACCTGGCACAAGACTGGAGCCTTGGATGAATGAATGTGTTCATAGGAGGAACAGGAATTTCAGGGGGAGGAGGATGAGGGTCCTGTTGGTGTCTTCCTTGACATCAGATTTTTGCATAGGAGAGCCCAGATTTCCTTCCCAGGGCTCCTCATGCAAAAGAAACCTGGGTTCTTCTAGGTTCTGTAGGGAGACTTCAGTGTCATGGTCCACTTCATGCTTGTTATTCAGGGCAATTATTCTAATTAATGACTCTTCATCTCTATCAGGGAGTCATATTGGGAGGTCTCGGATTCCAGTGTCTTGGCATATTTTCTGGGACAAGGAATGTTCTCAGGAAGAAGGTAGGTTGTCGGGGGGGATGAGGAATTCTCAGCCAGAGGTCTGTCAGAAAGGTTATTCTTTTCCCCAGTGCTCCTGTTGAATCCTTAAACCCACAGGGCTAGTCTAAACTGAAACCTTTCGTCATTCATACTTACTGCCACGAGCATGTATTGCAATGTCTGGTGATCATCCAAATTCATCTTTATGCCTGCAAGGGCTGTGTCCATGGCAGGTGGTATGTGCTGTCCCTACATACCAATGGAGCAAGTGACCTTTGTATCTCACTCACTTAAAAGGAGCCTCATAGTGAGGACAAGAAACTAATCATGGAAAGCATTTGGATTTTAGCTACATATATCTGTTAAGTATATCTTAGTTTAACCAGACCACTGAGCTGATTAACAGCTCTCCTAGGGCTGGCCCGAAGGATTAGACTTATTTTACATGGATAAGAACCAATTGTTTACCTAGCAAGGGACCTACAGCTTATTGTGGAATCCAAACCACATTATAGCGAGAAGTGAATTTCTGTCATCAGAAATAAATTCCTCTTATTCTTCATTGGTCGGTTGGAGATTTGAATTCGCGGCCAGCAGAGTGATAGCTGTGAACGGAACCCACTTACCCAACGAGGAACCACATATATCTGTTGGATAAGCAGCAGGCACACCAGGATGAAACATACCAACTTGGTTACAAGTGCATGACTGTGACATTTCATTAAGAGACAAGCTCAGTGGGTGATACTTAGTAAAATAAGGGTAGTGTACATAATGGTATAAGTAGGAAAAGGTATTTTATAATTAAAACTTGCTTAACAATTTAAAATTAATATATCACACATATAAGGTATACAGATTTGGATGTGGTAAATATTCCAACAGAATAGGTGAAAGGAATAATTGTGATAACTTGAAATTATTGGGGCATAACATTTATCAGTATACTAGGTAAAGTGCAAGGTAGGAGTTTGAGAGAATAAGACAAAAGAAGGATTGTTAAAGGAAGAACAGTTTGGGATCAGACATAGAAGCTGGTATTTGAAACAAGTGCCTGTTATTAGATTGCCTTTTGAAAAGTTTGAATGTAAAGAAAATTTGACTTAAGGCTTATTGGGATGTTTAGGAGGTATAGTATAGAAGATGATTTGTTGCAAGCAATTACAGTAATAGCTTGTAGGATGAAGCAAATCATGTGTCAGGATAGCTAGACAGGAGAGTGATTAGTTTAAAAGCAGGTCTGTGATGAGGGGCCACATATTATGTTCATGCAGTTGTTAATATCTTATGGATGGAATGATGAGAGATGTCAGAGAAGTACAATAGGTGTATGTGCAAAGTAATGAGATGAGAAAGTGAGTCAAGAAAAGGAGTGTGGAATGGTTTCATTAGAAGTTGGTATAAAAGTATGAAAATGTTTTCAAACATAGAAGGTTTAGGGTAAATTTATGAGCAAAATTATAAGGGTTAACTGGGAATTAGGAGGATCAGGCAGTGAATGTTAATATGGATTGTGGAAAATTGGAAGAAGTTGATTTGTACAGGTATTCAGGAGTAAAATAACAGTTAATAGTAGCATTAGAGAATAGGTTAGTCAAAGAATAGGTGAAGCAAGAAAGTTAGTGGGGTTTGTGCAAAAGACTGGAAAGAGAATCAGTGTTTATAGAAGCCAAAATTTGAATGTATGAGGGATTATCAAGCTAATTGTGTGATGGATGCTAATGAAAGGGAAAAGTTTGTTGTTAAGGTGAAGTGCTTGCACAATATATGTATATTTGTAGAAAAAATGGAAAGGGTAAGAGATGTTGAGATATGTAAAAATGATAAAAAGATTAGCATTAGTAAGAGGATGGATTAGCATTTCGAGGTGGTTTGGTTATGTTGGAAGAATAAAGTGCAATAGTAGTTTGGTGGAAATGTAGAATTAGTTTATAAGTGTTAGGAGGAAGAACGAGATGAAAACCAGGAGGGATTGAATAGGTAGAATGAAAGAGGCATTTGAAAGGAAGATCATTGATGTCAAATAAAGGAAGCATGAGAGTGCTGTTAAGTAAACTAAAGAAACATTACTATTAGCAAATTCATTGACAGAGTATGGGCTTAACAACTATCCAACAAGAGGACAACTTAATAGTCTACAGGAAGAACCTCCTCCAAGTTAGCCCTCAGTGCTGGCACAAAGATATGTTTAAACTACTGGTAAAGTCTTCACCAGTCATCCAGGCAGTCCTTTATGCATGATACTTCCTGGCAAATGTTGGGCAGTTTTAAATGTCCTGCAGTTCTTAAAATTTTCCACAAGAAACACTATCAGTTTATGAGTTTTTGAAGCATTTACATACATTAACTCACCCATTTTTTGTATTCCTCATGAAAGATTTAGCAGCCCTTTGCCCTGGCTCTGACATAATAGGCCCATCTCAACAGCATTAGGACTTTGGCCCAAATTCAGGTCATGCACAAATAAGAGATGTCTGCTGGTCTTATTGTCTGATTTATTGATGAGATTTAAGTTCTTCAATCACCCATCGTAAATGGCAAGATAACTCCTTGGTCTGATTTTTTTTTTTATATAAAATATTACGACCTTCTTTGATGAGAGTGCCTGAGATGGGTTCCATAAAAAAAAAAAACATGAAAGAGTACATAGTTCACTGATCCAATAGATCCATTCAAGTAAATACTGTACCTGTCAGGGATATTCAGTTAACATAATCGTTCAGGTAGCATAATTTTTAATGTAAGTTGGATGAGGGATAAACCATCATTGTAGAATACCATTATTACATAAAATACTCATGTAAAATTATGATAACCTTCACCAAATAACCAAATTATCTAAGGAAATTACATTTAAACAATAGAAAAAGTACATTAGTACCCTTGACCAACACCTTTGAATGTGAAACCATGTGTGTTCACGGGTCCACTTAAAGTCTAAACTCAGTGTTACACTGTGCCATACAATAAACAGTTTCCATTAACAGTTGACAACAAATCAAGCAACTGTTGTGCATGCCATATTAAGATATAATTGGCCAGTGATATATTCTAAATAGAAAAATATTTCTAAATTCAGGCACATCTGGGTATACAGTGTACAGATTACATTGGTGCTGCTGGAGCACATATGCCACCATGGGGAAGCTGCCAAAAGGAAATATTATACTTACAATTTGAAAAGAAACATTGCACTTGAAATTTGGAAGAAAACATTACACTTACATTTTGAAAGGAAACATTACACTTACAATAATATATTCATAACACTCACAAAGAAAATACCACTGATTATAGGTATCAATCTTCCGTGAGTCAGAGCATATGTACAAGGAAGTGGAACTTTTGAGTGTGTTATTTTGGCAGATATATCTGTGAAGGGTTGGTTAATGGTTTTTGTTTTTGAAGACTTTTGAGTGGGATTTCTGAATCATCCAAAATCGTTCCTTGGAGAAACACTTCAATGCCCATGGGTTGTCTAGAAGAGGCCTGTCTCATCCATATTCAATATGTTCTTCAAGCTGTAACTACCATCATGAATCCTCTGCTTACAAATCTTCAGAAACATATTCATGGTTTCCTTGTTGGTACTGGAAGTTTCACCTAGGGTCATTAAGAGGTGGACATCAGCTGTCTTTTTGAATCCCTTATGGTACCCATGACTTACAACAAATGTTCCATTGGAATCTGGGTCTCCAACCTGATCTTTGACATTGGCAGACAAAAACAAAGCTTCATTTTAATCATCTGGCAAGATAAGTAGGCACCTGCCTCCAGTTCACATCCTGAATCTAGTGAATAAAGACCTCCTCTTTGTTCACGAGTCTTGGGAAGGAATACTGTACATGTTCTTAAGAAGTGCCAGAACCTCCAGCTTCTCACCTTAAATCGTCTAACACATCTTTTTTCTGCACCACTAGCGTGCATATATAAACCCCCAAGACTTTTAATGCACAGGATATGTTTGTCAGTATTTGTGGCTTCACCTATTCCCAGATTTTTCTGTGGAACTTATCCCCAAATTATTCGCAAAAAATTGGGTAATTTGCAGTTGTGTCAAGAAATATTCACTAGTTACTGTATTTTCATGTTATTTTTGTGACTAAATACATTTTTTATGATAAAACATGATTTACTCATTTTCAAATATTAATATTAATTTAAACACAGTAAAATGTCAATAAAATGTATTTTTTTTTAATGTATAATGAAATATTCAGGTACTGTACATACTTAACTTGTGAATTAACAATGTCTCCCCCATCTACTGAAAAAAAGAAAATGGGACTGCTTCAGTACTGTATGAGAGAAAATGTATGTACCTGAATGTATAGGGGTAACTTGAATAGTTTTCACACTTAGCTGTGAGTCATATATTTTTAAGGGCAATGTTGTAACTGTGAGTCATATATTTTTAAGGGCAATGTTGTAAGATGCCTTTGAAATGATACTAAAGTGTTTTAGATGATAGTTTATGGCATATTTGTTGTAGGATGATAGTTTAAGGTATTCGTTTGGTGTTTGAACTATTAAAACAGGCAGTTATAAGCATTTTTAGAAGGGATTTTGGTATTCGCGGGTGGGTGTAGGTACGCATCCCCCCGCAAATACTGGAGGACTACTGTATACATACCAATAAAATAATTGAAGCCATTAATGCAGCATCCAATGCCACACTTCCCACCTATCATCAGAGATCAAGGTTAAGGCTACAAGTATGGAAACTTTCAGTCCTATAAACCTGGAAACCCACTGTGTACTATGGTTAGCCAAACCTCTACATATATTTATAACATGGTGAAGCACCTCAATCAAATCCTGTTGTCTTATGGGCCGAGCCACCACAGCCTTTGTTCTTTGACAGAATTCCCGGATAGGATCAAGGGCTCTGCCAGAGAGGCACCATTCCTTCTGTGGACATTGAGTCCTTATTCATGTGTCTGTCGATGAAACCATCAGCTTAATTCTTAGCCGTATCTATTCCTGTAGGGGGATATTGTCGTCAGTGTACCTCACAAAGCACACTGTAGTTATTACTTTAGGTTCCTTGCAGCATCCCTTGGGCCTGTAGCTACAACCCCTTTCATTACTTTTTCTGTACCTCTGTTCATATTCTTTTTCTTCCAACTTACTTTTCACCCTATCTTAATTGTTTCATAGTGGAACTACGAGGTTTTCCCCCGTTACCCTTTTAAAACCTTTTTACTCCAGTGCTGAATGACCAATAGGTCCCAGTGCTTGGCCTTTGGCCTAAATTGTTTATTCTGTTCTGACCATGTCTACAGGGACCCCATATTGTGCCAGTTCAACATTCCAGAAGGTTCCCTCCGGGACCCTCTTGCGATGTGCGTGAAGAAGGCCCTTTTTACTACCTGTATCGGTCACATGTATGTACAAAAAGATGGTGTCACAATGGGCTCTTCTTTAGGGATGCTTTTCATCAACTTTTCTATGGGTGTGGTAGAGGAGAGGCTTTTTCCCCCTGTCCGTAAACCCTGCTTATGTGATATATTGATGACACTTGTACTGGCTGAGGACACCGTGAAGCTGTGTAAGTTATCTGATTGAATTTTGCGGCCAGCTCCCCTTCCTTGGCATCCTTATCTCCCAGACTGGCGATGGCCTGAAAACATATGTTTGTACAAAGAAGAGCAAGCTCAGCCTGTGTCTCATATAAACTACCATTAAGGCATTCATTAGGAGAGTTTTAACATGCAATTCTTCTTGTTGGGACACCCACCAGTAATTAGGTTGCATGTTGCAAATGCTGGTAAATAATTGACATTCCAGTAACAGATAAATAAAGAAATCTGTTTTGCCATGAATCGGGTACAGTAACTGTGAACAGCCACAACCTGGCCCACAAACCAGCAGCAATCTATATTATAAGGTGAGGATGCATTCCAGATACTTAGAAGATAAACATGCCATAAAGAACATTGCCAAGACTGTGTCCACACTACATTGACATGCAGTCAGACCTTTTCATGTATGTCTGAAACAGCCACACCAAAAACCTTATCATAAAACACAACTCAGCCTAATTACTGAGAGAACCCCTGAACAGACTACTGTATTGTACCAGTTCAAATGCCCAGCCCTTGGATGGCTCTTTGTTTGTATGACCACTATGAAACTGGCCAAGAGTCTTTCTTGCTCTGCTGAGATATTGTGAGCCTTCCCGTCAACCATTCAAAATAGTTGCTGGAAAATCGAGCGGAAGACTCAACTTATCAGGGGGCAGGGTGCTTGCTGGCTGCTGATTGGCTGTGGCAAGAATCTTGCTTTTTCACTGGCTAGTGAGATTTGCTCATTAGATAAAATTTTAAAAATGATTGCTTTGCTGATGCAGCCTTGCAGAGCAGCAGGGCTGAGTTCAGCAAGGCCGCAGCAGCAAAGCAATCATTATTAAAATTTTATCTTATGAGCAAACCTCACTAGCCAGTGAAAAAGCTAGATTCTTTCTATAGCCAATCAGCAGCCAGCAAGCATCCTTCCCCCGCTGACCACCCTGCATATATGGAGTGGGACTCACCATGATAGACCAGTATACTCTCGTTTTCCAGAAAGACTGTGCTTAGTAAAACCTTAGCCAGAAGGGCCTAGAAGCAAAAACGATGACTGCCGGAAGGATTATAACCATATGGATGACCCACGCCACATTTCAGTTACCAACGATGACTCCATTAGAGTTACTCTGTAACTTGGATGTAGTATATCCTTTTCCAATTAAGGAATTGCAGTTAGTTACATTTACCTCACCATTCATGAAAGAATGATAAACAGAGTTACTGGTGGAGTGCAGTAATAGAAAAAGTAGTTATCAGAAAGACTGAAAAGACCCTATAAAGTGCTTGACAGAGTGTCTTCTTCCTATAAATATCTAAAGAAATAATCGTACTTGTCATTTACCAAATGTACAGCTATTGGAATATATTTTTATTTATATTGACTTCTTTATCTCCTAACATATTTTTGCCATGCTTGTTGATACAAAGCCTTTATTTTATCTATGATTGGATTCAAGGCTGTTTAGTGACAAGCTTATCAAAAAAGTTAAGTTTGAGGAGATCAAGAAATTAAGTTGCCATTGTGGCTATTACAAATAAAGGAAAGTCACATGCATGCACATATGCTAAAAAATCTCAGAAGATGCACGTAAATTTAGTGTAAGCACTCAAGTATATATATATATTATATATATATATATATATATATATATATATATATATATATATATATATATATATATATATATACTGTATATTAATTATTAGTGTTATTACTATTTAGAAGTGCATTTGAAAGAAGTAACAGAAGGTAATAGGAAATACAGAAAGAGGAGGTCAGTAATGAGAAAAGAACAAATAATCTATTAAGTAAATGAATAAAGTGATAAAAATATAAGTCAAATACAAGGAGAATTGTTTTAGGGTAGTAATACATTGCATCTGCTTGAACTTTTGAAGTTCCAGTTGCACAACATCCTCAGGAAGATTGTTCCACTGACCAACGGTGTGGGGAATAAAGGACCCTTGGAAGTGAGAATTTTGACAGTGAGACACATTTATTGTATATTGGTGTTGCTCTTAGGCAAATCTGGTCACTCTTGGCAGGGAAAGAGGATCAGTTGTGAATGTGAAAAATCTCAGTTAAAATACAACTAAAGGAAAATTGACAAACAAGAGACCATCCACTGATGGTCTCTTGTTTGTCAATTGATGGTCCAAGTCATGACTGCTAATGTTGGGAAACAGAAACCTACCACTCGATCTAAAAGAGATAAATCTCTGCCAGAAGCAGACATCCACAACAGAGAACAGTATTCTAGTAAAAGAAGGATAAATGGCCTAAAACAGGTTGCATTGATTTTGTCAATGATCTAAATATGAGACCTTGCGTACAATACCTAATTTCCATGTGACATTTGCTGACACTTTCATTAGATGTTTCTCAAAAGTAAGATGTAAGTCAAAAGTTACACAAAGTACAGTTGAAGCTTAGACTCATTTAGCAGAGTCCCCTCCACTTGAATGGGAAGCTGGGGTGGTAAACCAATACAAGATCTACTAATCTATTATGTTTTTGATGTAATGGAGTTTAGCCTCATACCCTACTGACTACACCATTCACTGATCTGCTCCATGTCACTCTTGAGACTAAGGGCAACATCATTTCTCATAAGTGGAGACTTTACTACACCTGCAAGTGTTGCATCATCACACTAAACGATGTTGTTTTCCAGGCCAACAGCTATATCACTTGTATAAACTAAGAGTAACAGTGGAACTCCAGACACATTAGGTCTTGGCTCACCAAAGATCCCATCAACAGCAACTCGCTGCTGCCTACCTGTTAAGAAATGTGGAAGTAATCCTAAACATATCCACCCACTCTAAGATTCTGTTTATAAAAAAAGTGCTTTATTATTTTGTAAATTGAAAGTAGCACTAAAATCTGTTTGAATTACTCTACACTCAAAACCCATATCAAGGTTTTCCTGCAAATGGCATGTCAAATCAAAAAGAACATTGGAGATACCTAACTACTTCGTATGTATACATTGGTTATCAGCCAACAATCCTTTAGAGTCCACATACTTATATAGGAGCTTAAATTTTTCAGCAACTTTGGAGAACAGGGAGGATAGAAATTGACCAGACTGTACTGTATACCACTCTTTGGAGCTGGAACTGTATTACTAAGCTTGGGCTCATCCACAAAGATACTGCGTTACCATAAAGATCTGTAGAATCTGCTAATCTTGGGAGACAACACAGTAGAAATCTATAAAAAAAAAAAAAAGGGAAGAAACCGTCAGGATCTTCTCCACCCCAGCTATCAAGATTATCAAGAATTTTCTTAACATTCCTAGAGCAAAATGCAGATTTTGTAAGAATAGGTTCAGGATGACAAGTATTAGGGAGAGGGATATCGGCAACTGATTGCTGAGCTTCAAAAGCTCGAAGCAGTCCAGCCTTTTTCTTAGGGCCAGTAACCAATCTACCACCATTTATTAGTAGTGTGGAATGGAAGATGAGCTTGACCCAAAGATAGAAGGTGCCAGTTTGGTCCACCACAGATAAGGCTGAGTAATACCTTTAAATTTCTCTGAAGTTATTATAATTTCTCTCAACTATATGGTAACTTCTATGTGCAGCACAGTGAGACTCAACAAAAATTATGTAGTTTTCATGAGAATGATTTTGTCACCATGTTTTGAATGTGGTCTGTTTGTCATGTTAAGCTTGTTTACATATATCATCAAACCATGGCTTGTCATTTGCCCTGAATTTGATGACCTTTCTAAAATAGCCATCAGCATTTCATTTAACTTCCTTTTGGGATCAGGATCAAATATAGCATCTTGAAATTTTAAGTGCCTGACAAGCTGCAATAATGTGATCCAAATTGGCTCTAGATTTCAGCCAGACCGTTTTTCCAGTGGTGGCATAAGGAATTTACCTCTTAGTGGCCGGAAGTGCATATATACTCACAGACCCTGGACTTTGACAATAGCTGGAAAATTTGTGCATATGAGGTCTAATCTATACAAGAGAGAGGTTATGAGGGAAAATACAACTGAGTCGTGAATGTTATTATGGGTGGTGGACAATGGAAGCCCATGAGTTTTACAAGTATTTGGAAGTAGGTGAAACAAGGAAGGTGGTATTGTGTGGTGTGTGCAAAATTATTAGAAGAAAGTTGGAGGGTCAGTGGAAACCATGATCGATGTACATGAAGAGAATTCTCAACAAACTTTTGTGAACGGAACTGAAGTATTGCAGTTAAATTCTAATACTAGAGAAAAGCAGTTGAGTACGTTGAAATGAATTGTTTCTGTAGTATAAGGTACAAAAAAATAATTGAAAGTTTGATAAATTTGAAGATTTATAGATGAAAAAGTAAGAGTATAATAGAAAAATTGTTTCTTGAATCACGGAAAGAATGGAATAATATTGGTTGATGAAAAGAGAGAATACTTGGGAAATGTTTAGGAGAAGGAGGCGAAAAAGAAATGAGAAGTACATGATAGGTGTAGTGCAAAAGACTCAGGAAGGGACAGGTATTTATAAATATGTAGGAAGTACAAGAATGCGTGCCAGACGAGAGGTTAATGACACAAAGTGTATGAGGTGTTTGATGATATGAGCCTTCTGTGTATAAAGGAGCTCTGAAGATGTATTTGTCCTTGGTGGGTGTGCCAGTTCCTCCCAGTTTACCATTTAATTTTGGGGATATTTTGTCTTTCCATGGCCATTCTATTTTCAAAGTTGACACACACACATGGTATATATATACATTTTTTGTATGCGATTGCCGTTGAGGTATTGATTTCTTTGATGCAGACTTTTTTGCATTTCCTGACTTCTGTTTTTAATACTTCTTCAAAGTTCTGGATCTGGATAAGTAGACAGAGTTGTGGTGTGTTTTCCATTTATTTAAAATTGCAATGGGCTGTTTCAAGCAGAATTAATACATTAAGATTCTCCCATTCTATTTATACCAAGCCATCGGCTAAAAGCAGATTATGGGAGTTGCTGAAGTTTTTATTTACAGTGTTTAATTTATAGTACATTAGGGTGGTTAGTAGTTAACATAATATTTACATAATGTGTTATTACATAGTATATGATGTGATAAGTGTTAGTTTTACGTTCTATTTCTGTTTCTTATGAAATTGTCAGTTTCTTCGGTTGTGCATTTGGATTTGGGGGTGTCGCTGTTCTCCAGGGGTGACCTTGACCCTGGTTTCTGGACCTTGCAGAAGGTAAACTTCTTTCGGCTTCCAGCTGTGTGTTTAAACCAGGCTTATTTGTGGCTATGCATACTGCTTCTGTGGTTGTTGTCCCGATATGAATTGCATCTGTATTTTATTTTAGTGTTGTCTATCAAGTCTTGTAGCAATGGTTTTTTGCCATGTTTCTCTGTATGATGTTGGAAAATGGCTCCTGTGTTTCTGTGTGCGAGTATTCTCCATCTGAGGGTAGTGGATCTTCTACCAATGTGATTTTCTCTGGAAGGACTACATTCCTCCTCGGGGCAAATAAATTCGTAAACGACATTGGTAGTCATCTCCTTCAGTGTGGGTGTGCATGTGCTATTTCTCATTACCAGTGTTGCCAGTAAGCAGGGTTTGCAATCCCTGCTTACTGGCATCACTGGTAATGAGAAATAGCTCACACCCAAATCCAAATGCCACAACCGAAGAAACTGACAATTTCCTAAGAAACATAAGAAATAGAAATAGAATGTAAAACTAATACTTATAACATCATACTATATAATAACACATTTTATTTAGATATTTTGTTAACTACTAACCATCCTAATGTATTGTAAATCAAATATTGTAAATAAAAACTCCCATGATCCACTTACAGCTGATGGCTTGGTATAAATATAACAGGAGAATCTTAATGTATTATATCTGCCTGAAAAAGCCTGATGTTAAGTCGAAACAGCCCCTCGCAATTTTAAATAACTGGAAAACACACCAAGACTCTGTCTACTTATCCATAACTTTGAAGTATTAAAAACAGAAGTTAGGAAATATAAAAAAGTCTGCATCAAAGAAATCAATGCCACAAAGGCGATCACCTACAACAAAAATTGTGAAAGAGAAAAACTCTACCCAAAACCTATATGTATACATTTATATATACTGTGTATATATATACACATGTACTGTAAAGTCATCCCTTGTTAAGATGGACTAATGGGGGGCCAAGGTGTCCGTCTTAGCCAATAGTCTGGTTTAACTGGTGATATCTATATATATACCTATAAATATACTGTATTTCATTATTTTTATAGAGTATGGATAATAAACCAATGTAGAAATTATTGAATTAAAGCTCATGGCAAAAGATGAAAAATGGAGAATAAAACATGATAATGATAGAATTCAGCCGCATATGTAGATGCCTAGGCAGAGACATAAACGCATAATTGTTAGGTAAAATGAAGTGGAGTCTCCAAAATGAAGAGTAAGATTTTTTCCTTTCATGTTTTTTTTTTTTATTTTCTTTATTCATTATAATTTATTATCTATATTAATATAATGTTAAATAAATGTGAGGTGATTAAGATCATCAGTAATAAAATAGTGGGACAATTAAGACCATAAGTTCACTAACACATTTTATTTTGAACAAAAACATTCCATAAAATGCAAAAATATACATGATCAAAATTATTGTTATTCAACTTGTG